>NW_022096870.1:0-64705 GCF_006542625.1 Nomascus leucogenys
AAAGGTGTTTCGGGAATACGGGGGTGGAGGTTGGCTTCCCTGGCTGTTTAATAACAGAGAGTTCTGCCGTGAACTCCAGGGAGGAAGGTGGAGAGGATTCCAGATAGCAAGGTCCTTCTCGCTGACTTTCAGAATGCCCTCCGCATTCTCCTGCCCTGGGTGGAGGCAGGCAGGGGGCAGGAGCCCAGCCCCTGATAATCCACCTCCCTTGGAGCAGCAGGTCTGGATGCTGCTTCGCGATTCCAGCTCTGTGACTGCATGGATGTCAGGAAACAGGACTCTGACCCCACACGGTGCCTACAGCATGGGTCCTGTCTCCCCTCAGAACCTTCAGACAGGACCCCGTCTCCACAGACCCCCTCCAGACATGGCCCTGTATCCCCCTCACGCCCCTCAGGGCAGGACCCCTTCCCCCTTCATGCCCCTCAGGGCAGGACTCCGTCCCCCTCACGCCCCTCAGGGCAGGACCCCGTCCCCCCTCAGACCCCTCAGGGCGGGACCCCGTCCCCCCTCAGACCCCTCAGGGCGGGACCCCGTCCCCCCTCACACCCCTGAGGACAGGACCCGGCCCTGTGCGCTCAGCCCAGGCTGGGCGGCTCTGTCTGTCCTGCTGCCCATGGGGTCCAGATATCTCCGCCATCTCAAATCCACCAGGAGCTTTTGGGAATTGGGGTTCCGCGCAGCCCGGCCTCCTGACAGTGGCCTGATGAGCCCAGCAGTCAGGGCCTGGGATGGGTTGACAGGGCTACGGGTGCCTTGTAGCCGCTTTGACCCCAGCCACTCATCCCTAGGCTGTGTGGGTGTGTGCGTGTGCATGCCAGGTAGGTGCACATATGTAGCCATGTGCTTCTGCATGTGTGTGCAGTGTGACTGCGTGTGTGCCCATGTTACTGTGTTCATATGTTCGCCGTATATAACAGTGCCCCTGTGGCCAGGTGAGGGCCTGCAAGCACTCGAGTATAGCTGCCTGTGTGCTGGCGTGTGCACGTGTAAGCACGTGAGCTGCCTATGCAATGTGTAACTGCGTTTGTGTGTGCCTGTGTCACCATGTGTGGTGCCTGGCGTGTGCATGTGTAAGCATGTGAGCTGTTTAATGCATGTGTAAACCTGTGTGTGTTTGTGTGTGCCTGTGTCACCATGTGTGGTGCTGGCGTGTGCATGTGTAAGCATGTGAGCTGAGAAATGCCAATGGTAAACCCTGTATGCGCTTGTTGTGGGACTGGTCACCATGTGTGTGCTTGGCGTGTGCACGTGTAAGCACGTGGAGAGCTGTGAATGCATGTGTAAACCCTGTAATGCGCTTGTGTGTGCCTGTGTCACTGCTGGTGTGCACTTGTGGTGTGCATTTGTGGCTCGTGCTCGGCGTGTCCTTGGGGCACTGCGGCTGTGGCATGCCCTCCCCCTCCCCCACTTCCAAGTGGGCGTCCATCCAGGGATGCTGCACTGTGTGGCGTCTCGCCCGCCTCAACTTGGCCCACTGCCCTTCAGGTCAGCCCCCACCCCAGGGGAGTCAGATGCCCTCGTTCACTCCTGGCTGTGGCCGTTTGCTGCCTTGTGACATTGACCCTGAGCGGAGTGAATCTACTGTTTGCAACTCCAGCATCCCTGGCACCACAGAGCGCTCGGCGCCAGTGGGTCTCCCGACCCTTCCTGAGTCTCCTGACCCTCAGGAAGGCCATGGGCACAAGCAGGGGGCACTCTGGTGCAAATTACAAAAAGATGCCCCTTCTTCAGAGTGGAGCCATCGTAGGGAACAATAGAGCCAAGAGATGAGAAGTCGGAAGCCTGGAGACATTGTGGACACCTGGATCCAGCTATGCCTGAGGTCCATAACTGCACACCATTTCAGCCCAGAGGGTGGGCCAGTAAAGTGCCTTCTTTGCTCAAGCCAGCTTGTTTCAGTTTTTTTGTTTTGTTTGGTTTTGTTTGTTTGTTTTTTGGAGACGGAGTCTTGCTCCGTCACCCAGGCTGGAGTACAGAGGTGCAGTCTCGGCTCACTGTAGCCCCTGCTTCCAGGGTTCAAGCGATTCTCCTGCCCCAGCCTACCAAGTAGCTGAGATTACAGGCGCCCACCACCACGCCCGGCTAGTTTTTTGTATTTTTAGTAGAGACGGGGTTTCCCCAACTTGGCCAGGCTAGTCTCGAACTCCTGACCTCAAGTGATCCACCTGCCTCGGCCTCCCAAAGTGCTGGGATTACAGGCGCCCGCCACCACGCCCGGTTGATTCATTTTTTAAGTTGACAGAACACTGATCCAGCAGGTCTCCCATCCCAAGAGGAGGTGTAACACCTTCCCAGGGCCCCTGCCTTGTGGCAAATCCTCTCTGGGGCCTTGAAACTCTAACGCTGGCGTGTGTGGGGAGCCTTTGGGGCGAGTTTCAGGCCCCACCTTCCACTTGGGGTGTGGCCCGGACCAGCGCGTGGCTTCTCTGGGTCTCAGGCTCCCCACGCCGAAGGCTCTGTGATGAGCCCTGGCGGCTTGTGTGCAGTAGAGCTCAATCCACAGGCTCACTGGGCGGAAGCCGGCACAAAATAGCGACGATAATTAATAGAATCACATCAGGGCCATAATTACAGGCGGCCTCAGACCCACCCAGGCGGGGCCTCTCTCGGTCTCTCTCTGCAGCACCCACCGCCCCAGTGCCGGATTCAATTAAGCTTTTGTTTTCTTCTCAGCTCCTGGGGGTGGGAGGGAGGGGCTGCCCACGGCCGGTTCCACTGACAGGAGGAGAAAAACGACTTCAATAAAAAGGAGGAGGCGGGCGCCGACCCACGCACACGCTCCTCCCCACGAGGGTGGGCGATTCCCGTGGGCGGCACTGAGGCCTGGCTCCACGGGGACCACAGGCAGGCGACCGGCGCCCGAGCCTCAGTTTACCCTACCGTACAGCGACGTGGTCCCAGAGCCTCCCTCCAGGGTCACACGTGGGGCAGGGCCTGTTGATTAACCCTATCGTGGGTGGGGGGTCGGGGGGACCCGCTGAACCCTCAGCAAGACGCTGCCGACTGCCATCCACGGATGGGGAAACCGAGGCACAGAAGGCAAAGGGGCCTGCGCACACCTCCCAGCTGACAGGACAGGAATTCGGACCAGGGCTGGACCCACGCTGCCCTTCCCAGGTGGGATGGACACCTGCGTGCATGGTCGGCCCCTGCCCTCCGGCTGAGAGGGCCCCAGGGCCGCCGTGGCCCAACGTGCTATGCGGAGCTGTGCTCTGCCGGCCGTGGGTCAGAATCCTGACAAGTCCCTATGTTCGCTGTGACTCAGTTTCCTCTGCAGCGCCCTGTACCCTCCCTGCCTGCTGGTGGGGCTGGGGTGAGCACTGACCCAGCACCCGTGGCGCCCAGTCCCGGTCACCGGCCGAGCCCTGCTGCAGCGCCACGGATGAGACCCGCACCTTCCCCCGTGTGGTGAGGACCCTCTTGTGCGGGGTAAGTTCTGGGCTTTGCCTTGGCTTTGGGAGGTGATTTCTGCCCCGCCTGAGAGGAGTGAGTGTCTTGGTCTAGGGTAGGGAGGGCCACACCAGCAAGACCCACCGTGGGACTCGGGAGCGCCTTGGTCCCACAGCGTCAGACCTCCTTGGAGCTTGAGGGCAACCCCGTGGCAAGCAGTCAATCAGTCAAGCCCCCACGAGGGAGTCCTCGTAGAGCTCTGGACGCCCAGGCTGCCGTGCCCTTTCCTGGTGGTCCGTGCGCCCTCTGAGTGTGCAGTTCTCGGCTTCCCGGGACAGGACCACGGGGCTTCTCCTGGATGCTGCTTCGTGTGCTGTTCCCCGGCCCATGGCACCTGCACCCCGGCACTGTGACAAACCCTGTGACGAGGACAGCTTGCTGGGAGTTCCGTGCGTCCTCACAAATCAGCAAGACTGAGAGTGGGCTTGGGAAACCCCGGAAGAGTGAGGGTGGGTGTGGGAACCCCTGGAAGAGGGAGGGTGGGTGTGGGAACCCCGGGAAGAGAGAGGGTGGGCTTGGAAACCCCCGAAGGGTGAGGGTGGGCGTGGGAATCCCCGGAAGAGGGAGGGTGGGCCTGGGAACCCCGGGAAGAGTGAGGGTGGGTGTGGGAACCCCTGGAAGAGGGAGGGTGGGCCTGGGAACCCCTGGGTGGCTGTTGGGGCTGGAATGGGGGCACTATTTTTGGGCCACTGCCCTCTGACCCTTCAGCCTGGCTCATCCAACCCCGGGGCCACAGAGTCCTCGTGGCCTCCCTGGGAGTGCGCGCCTGCCCGGCCATGGAGACACGTGACCCTTGCCCCCAAGCTCCCCTCTCACCTCCCTAACCCCTTTGCCTGTGGCCCAGGCGGCTCAGAGGCACCCGCCTGCCCACCAGCCACTGTGTCCCCACCCTCCCCTCCCACCTGGGCTCCCCCAGCCAAGCCACAGAATGCTCCTTCCTCATCTCCCAAAGTCATGGGGACAGCTCAGATCAGGGCCTGCAGCTCCCACACTCCCCACCGAGCACCCTGGGCCAGCCCCTCCCCCTCTCTGAGCCTCAGTTTCCCCCTGTGTAAGTGAGGTGCCCAGTGCACGCTACCCTCTAGGCTTCCGGCGATGGCAAAATTGAGCTTTCAAAGCACCCACTTCATAAACCTCATTCAGACCATGGGCCACCGTAGGTCAAAGGTGTGTCCAAGTGTTTACTGAGGAGCAGGGCGGGACTGAGTTTTATACGCAGCAGGAGGAAGGAGGCACCTGCCGCTCAGGGACAAAACTCATCCGCATTTGTTAATCCCAAGCAGCTTCCGACCCCGGAGCCGGGACACTGGCAAGAGTGGAGGGAAGCGTCCACAGAGTGACCCCTGGGTGGCCGGGCTGGTCGAGGCTCTGGAATAGAACTGATCCTCTGGGCGATTCGGCCCCTCGGGGACATGGGGCAACGTCTGGGGCTTCTGTGGTTGTCACGACTAGGGGAGCTCCTGGAGTGGGGTGCGCGGAGGCCAGGGACACTGCTCAGCACCCAGCAGTGCCCAGGACGGCCCCACCCCAGAGAATGATCCGCTCTGATGCCCACAGTGCCTAGGGTCCAGGATCGAAAGAGCGGGCAATGATATTTTTACCCCTTTCCAAGTTCTGGATAATTTTCCCAAACCTGAGGATGAAACGAGAGAAGGCGCATAAGCTGCCTAGCAAGGTGACTGCACACGGTGAGGCGTCACACGTGTTGGCTGCACTTGCTGAGGGGTCACACGTGTTGTCTGTACATGGTGAGGGGTCATACATGTTGGTGGCACACCGTGAGCAGATATGTGTTGGCTGTTCCCCTTTCCTTTGGCAAATGTGGACTGAGTGCTGCTGTGCCTCATCCTCGTGTCAGGGATACCACGGCTCCAGGGTGTCCCTGACATAATGTTCCCGGCCCCCTCCGCTCACCAGAGCTGGGACTCTCCCCATGGGGCAGTGGCCTCTGGGCCTGTCCCCTCCAGCCTGCTCCGAGCAATAGAAAGTGAAAGTGGGCAGCTTCCAAACCCAGGCCATGAAAAGGAGGCAGGTGGAGCCCAGGCCATGGAAAGGAGGTGGCCCAGGGAGGCAGGCGCAGCTGGCAGCCCTCGCAGGCCCCAGCCTCCTGGTCTTAGAGCAGACTCCCAGATGTCATGGAGCCGGGGCACCGTCCTTGGTCTGCCCGAGTTCCTTCCTGACTGAGGCTGTTTCTCATCAACCAGCGTTGGGGTGGATGCCTAGTCCGAGTCCTGCAAGCCTTGCCCTTGGAGGACTTCCTGGAAGAGGAGACCAGAGGACAAAAGGGTTGTGAAGCCCCAGAGCAGAAAGGACTCAGCCCCAAAACTCTAAGGAGGCCTGTGGGTCACAGAGGGAGACTGTTAAGAGGAGTGTGGACTTTGTCCTTTGGGCAAAGGGCTTGGATGAATGTTTTAGGATGACGTGAAGTGTCTGGAAGGAAGGGGCATGGCTGGGCAGCACAGAAGCCAAGGGGAGGGCAGGGCACTGGTGCTGAGTCTGGATGGGCGAGGCAGATGCCTGGCACCAGGGTGAGCAGAGAGGAGCAAGACACATTTGGAAGACACTGAGGCTGCGAAGCTTCCAGGAGGTGTTCAGGATGGTGGATGCGGGGGAGCCTGCCGAGTCCTGTCAGCGCGTTCACCTACCTGCAAGCCCAGGAGCCTCTGCCTTCCAAACGCACCGGGAACCTTCTCAGCAAGCAGGTGGAGCCTCTGAAGGCAGCAGCACAACGCCTCTCAGCCACACTTGGTGGAACACACGGGGCAGCCCAGGCAGGAGGAATTCAAGAGCGGCCAACACGAGCCTACCTGCTGCCAGCAATGGAAGTCAGGATGGGGCCCCCGGGGCAGGGACCAGGAGGGATGAGGGGCCTCTGGGGGCCGTCACAGGTGGTGTTTTCATCGGAGTGGGGGCTGCTATGGTGAGTTTGTTTATAAATGTTCACTGAGCTCATCAGGACCAAGTATGCAGAACACAAACTATTCAGACAACTCAGCAGCAAAATGACCAACAACCCCATTAAAAAATGGGCAAAAAGGCCGGGCGCGGTGGCTCACGCTTGTAATCCCAGCACTTTGGGAGGCCGAGGCGGGCGGATCACGAGGTCAGGAGATCGAGACCACGGTGAAACCCCGTCTCTACTAAAAAATACAAAAAATTAGCCGGGCGCGGTGGTGGGCGCCTGTAGTCCCAGCTACTCGGAGAGGCTGAGGCAGGAGAATGGCGTGAACCCGGGAGGCGGAGCTTGCAGTGAGCCGAGATTGCGCCACTGCACTCCAGCCTGGGCGACAGAGCGAGACTCCGTCTCAAAAAAAAAAAAAACAAACAAACAAACAAAAATAAATAAATAAATAAAAAATGGGCAAAAGACTTCAATGGGCATTTATTGAAGAAGACACAGAAGTGGCCAACAAGCACATGAAAACATGCTAGGCATCTTTCGTCATGACCGAAATGCCAATCGAAACTATAATGATACCACTTCCCACCTACTGGGAGAGCTGTACTCAAGAATATGGAAAATAACTAGTGTCGGTGAGGCTGTGGAGAAACAGGACCCCTACACGCTGCTGACGGGGCTGTAACGTGGTGTGGCCACCATGGCAAACAGTCTGCCAGTTCCTCAAAAAGGTAAACGCAGAAGTTCCACGCGGCCCAGCAGTTCAACCCCTGAGTGCACCCGAAAGAATTGAAAACTGTCACTCAAGCAAGCACTGGAGTGTTAACGTTCATAACAGCTCGAATTACATCATTCAAAACGTAGAAACAGCCCAAATGTCCGTCGGCAGAGAGAGATGAACCACCATGTGGCATATTCGTACACTGGAATAGTACCAATCACAAAAAAAATGGAGCATGGCCTTGAAACATGACACTCAGTGAAAAAACTCAGGCCAAAAGGATGCATATTATCTGCTTATATTTACATGAGATGTCAAATATAGGTAAATCCAGTGGATTTCTTTTTGAGATAAGAAGAATGTTTTGGGAGGCTAGACATGGTGGCTTGTACCTACAATCCTAGCAACGTGAGAGGCTGAGGCAGGAGGATCCCTTGAGCCCAGGAATTGGAGGCTGCAGTGAGCTGTGAATATGCTACTGCACTCCAGCCTGGGCCAAAAAGCAAGACCCCAACAATTTATTTATTATTTATTTATTTATTTATTTATTTATTTATTTATTTATTTTTGAGACTGAGTCTGGCTCTGTCCCCCAGGCTGGAGTGCAGTGGCACGATCTCGGCTCACTGCAAGCTCCGCCTCCTGGGTTCACGCCATTCTCCTGCCTCAGCCTCCCCAGTAGCTGGGACTACAGGCGCCTGCCACCACTCCCGGCTAATTTTTTTTGTATTTTTAGTAGAGACGAGGTTTCACCGTGTTAGCCAGGATGGTCTCAATCTCCTGACTTCGTGATCCGCCCGCCTCGGCCTCCCAAAGTGCTGGGATTACAGGCGTGAGCCACCGCGTCCGGCCCAACAATTTATTTTAAAAAAATGTTTTGGAGCCTAACAGAAGTTATAGTTGCACAACATTGTGAAGGTACTAAAAGACACTGAACTGATCGTGCTAAAGTGGCTAATATTACTTAAGGTGCGGCGGCTCACGCCTGTAATCCCAGCACTTTGGGAGGCCGAGGCTGGTGGATCACCTGAGGTCAGGAGTTTGAGACCAGACTGGCCAACATGGTGAAACCCTGTCTCTACTAAAAACACACAAAAAATTAGCCGGATGTGGTGGCGCATGACTGTAATCTCAGCTACGTGGGAGGCTGAGGCAGGAGAATGGCGTGAACCCGGGAGGCGGAGCTTGCAGTGAGCTGAGATCGCACCACTGCGCTCCAGCCTGGGGGACAGAGCAAGGCTCTGTCTCAAAAAAAAAAAAAGTGTCACAGAATGCTCTCACTTGGTGGCCAATCATCCATCCTATGATCCCTTTCATCACCCATTCCATTCATCCTTCCCATCGTCCTTCTCCATAATCCTTCCCATCATCCCTCCCATCATTCTTCCCTATCATCCTTCCCCATCACCCTCCATTATCCTTCCCCGTCATCCTTCCCATCATCCTTCTCCATCATCCTTCCCATCATCCTTCCCCATCGCCCTTCCCATCAACCTTCCCATCATCCTTCTCCATCATCTCTTCCATTAAATCCTCTCCAGTCATCCTCCCATCATCCTTCCCTGTCATTCTTCCCATCCTCCTTCCCCATCTCTCCCATTGTCTTTCCAGTCATCCTTCCCCATCATCTTTCCCCATTGTCCTTCTCGTTATCCTTCTCATTATCATCCTTCCCATCACCCATCCTGTCATCTTTCCATAACCTTTCCCATCATCCTTCACCGTCATCCTTCCCCATCATCACCTATCCCCACCATCCTTCTCCATCATCCTTTCCCACCATCCTTTCCTATCATCCTTCACCATCATACTTCCCCATCATCACCCACCCCACCATCCTTCCTTATCATCTGTTCCATTGTTTGTCCCTAGACCAGCTCTGTTTCCTCCACCCTGGTTTCTCGACTGTGAGCACCAGGCCTGCCACCTGCCGACTCTACACCGCCTGCCATCTCTCCCATCTCTCTCAAGGTAAAAACCCAAGTCCTTCCCATTCCCACCAGGCCCTGCATGACCTGCCTGGCCACCTCCTTGCTCTCACCTCCTCCCTTTCTCTCCCTTGCTCAGCCTGCTGCAGCCACATGAGCCTCCTTTTGCTTCCATCTGCACAGCAGGCACGTTGGTCTCAGAGTCTTTGCTCATACTGTACTCTTCCTAGATACCCTCACGGCCTTCACCTCAGTGGCCTTCCCTGCCTCCCACCCTCCCCCAACTCTTCTTTACTTTCTTCTCGGCACTCTGTGGGGGCCAGGACCACCTCCCAGCCTCTTCCCAGGCCCAGAACCGTGCTTGGCACATAGCAAGTGTTCAAGTTTTAGCTGAATAAATGTGTGTGATGGCCAAGGTGCTAAGATTTTTTCTGAGAAATCAACAGGATGGGGGCCTGGGGCCTCTTCCCACCTTCATAGGCAGCTGCAGACACCACCTCCACTGGCCCCCAGGCCCTCCTCACACCCACTCAAACTCACCGGCTCTCTTTGGCTGAAAAGAAGGGCTATTTTTAACCACGTCATCCTCCGCCTCAAGTGTTTAATTGCACAATAATAAGGGTGGGCGACGGGAGAGCAAACCTCAGATTACACCAGCACATGGGGCAGGGCTGCCGGCACTGCCTGCCCGCATGGTCCCTCACGTGGAGACCCTCACACACCCTGCCCCTAAGGTGAGGGAAGACCTTCAAGGCATGCGTGTTCTGAGGAGCCTGCAGGCCCAGAGAGAGCTGCTGCAGAGAGGGAGGTGCCTGCCTGGCACAGGGCTGCATAGACGTCTATCCAAACTGAGGGACGGCTGGTCCTGTAGAGCCACGGGCCCCATGGAACGGGGACCAGGCCGATGCCCTCCTCCCCAGCCGCACTCACCCCATTGTGGTTTGGTGTCTCCCTGCTGTCCCTGCAGGCTCTGGCCCCATCCCACCTCCAGGCCTTTCCTCCTGGTGCCCTCTCCCCTGATCACTTCCCAGTCCCTTCCTCACCTCCTTCACTTCTGTCTTTGCCCAAAGTCCCTTCCTGGGAAGGCCTCCCCGAACTCCCTACCTTCCTGCTTTCCCCACGACTCTGCCATCTCCTCCCTGCCGCGTTCTCCCGGCTAACAGACTCTGATTCACCATCGTGTTTCTTGCCTGTCTTCCCCACTAAGACACCAGCTCCAGGAGGGCAGGGATTTTGCCGATTTTGTTCACAGCTGGGTCCCCAGGGCCTCTGCCGGGACGGGCATGGCACACAGTCGGTGTGCAGTGTATGCTTGAGGTACTTGTGAATCAATGAACGGCTGTGCAGGACCTTGGCAGCTCTTCCGGAAGTGTTTGGATGTGGCCAGTGCTGCCCCTCCCCGCGGACTGAGCAGCCACCACCTGGGGCTGCCGTAGTGAAGGCACACGGCCTGGGTGTTCCCACAGCAGAGATGTGTCTCCCCCGTTCTGAACGCCAGAGCTTTGCCATCCAGGTGTCGGCAGGGCTGGCTCCTTCCAGAGGCTCAGAGGGAGGCTGCGTCTGTGCCCTTCTCCAGCTGGTGGTGGTGGCCGGTGGCCCTCGGCCTGTAGATGCCTCAGTCCAGTCTCTGCCTCTGTCCTTGCACGGCCGTTACCCCTGAGTGTGTTGTGAGCCCACTCCTCATCTTAGAGAGACGCCGGTCATCAGATTGAGGGTCCACCTGACTCCAGGGTGACCTCATCTTAACTCATCACATCTGCAAAGACCTTATTTCCAAATAAGGTCCTACTCATGGGTTCCAGGGACGGGCCATATTTTGGGGGGAGACACTCATGGGTTCCAGGGATGGGCTGTATTTTGGGGGGAGATACTCATGGGTTCCAGGGACGGGCCGTATTTTGGGGGGAGACACAACTCAACCCATCATACTCTCCTTGATGCTGATTAAATCAAAGTCTGAGCGCATCTGGACCTGCAGAGTTGGGGTCTCTGTAGGAGGTAAGGTGGGGGGCTGGCCCAAGACTCTATGCTTTGGATATTGTTTTCACATCTTTTAGATTTGATATCATTTTGATCTTACAGGAAAATGGCAAGATTACTTGTCATACAGCAGGAACTCCCCCTGACTCCACCCAGAGTCACCAGCGGGCTGGATTTTCCCCATTCGCTGTGTCATCTTCGGCGTCTGCACCTCTATCTGTATCTACAGCCACGGGTTATCTACGTACTGTACAATATTCATATTTTTACGCATTTTCAGAACCATTTAAGACTATGCTGGAGGTGCAATGCCCACTTCCTCCTAAACATACCAGCGTATCTTTTCTAAAAACCAGGATTCTCTTTTACAACCCCGGGGCTGTTGTCAATGTTGGGAAATTCCACATCCACACAATGCTCAGATCTAATCCGCTGCCTGCATTTAAATCTCACCGGCTGCTGTGGTGATGTCCCACTGTGGGTGGGGGGGCCTTGCTACCCCAGCAGGTACCATGGCAACAGATGCTGCTGGCTGGGCCTGCAGTGGAGCAGCCTGGGCTGGGAGCCAGCCGGGGCGGGGGCTGGGGGGCCAGGCCTGGAGGTGCTGCTGGCCCTCGGGTCGGGTTAATGGCACCCCGAGGACCACACAGAGTGAAGCTCCTGGGCCTCTCAGACCACTTGGCCTTGGCTAAGGGTTGCGAAGGGTTCTGAGGCCTTGCCAGGGCCCAGAGGGAAACAGTGTGGCCCTCGGCAATCGGCTGCTGATGTCTGCCTCAGGCCGGGCATGGCGTGGGCGCCGTGTGCTGTGTGTTCGTGTCCAGCTCTCGTGTTCGCAGATGAGGAACGGCCTCCTTCTGAGGCTTTGGCAAGCGTGGAGGAAGCAGAGCCCGGTTGCCCAGTCCACGGGCTTGACTGCACCCAGATGCTGGGGAGAAGGGGCTGCTGCATCAGCGCTGCTCACAGCTGGGCCCTGGGGAGCCACCGATGTCCCTCCACCTCCGCGTTCCCATCTGTGACAGGGAGCAATGGTGGCCGTCTCGGCATTCCCATCTGTGACAGGGAGCAATGGTGGCCGTCTCGGCGTTCCCATCTGTGACAGGGAGCAATGGTGGCCGTCTCGGCGTTCCCATCTGTCACAGGGAGCAATGGTGGCCGTCTCGGCGTTCCCATCTGTGACAGGGAGCAATGGTGGCCGTCTCGGCGTTCCCATCTGTCACAGGGAGCAATGGTGGCCGTCTCGGCGTTCCCATCTGTGACAGGGAGCAATGGTGGCCGTCTCGGCGTTCCCATCTGTGACAGGGAGCAATGGTGGCCGTCTCGGCGTTCCCATCTGTGACAGGGAGCAATGGTGGCCGTCTCGGCGTTCCCATCTGTGACAGGGAGCAATGGTGGCCGTCTCGGCGTTCCCATCTGTGACAGGGAGCAATGGTGGCCGTCTCGGCGTTCCCATCTGTGACAAGGAGCAATGGTGGCCGCGCCTTCAGGGCTGCTTGAGGACGGAGTGGGAGGATGTTGCTACATGCCGTGTTGTTGATGGTGTCTGTGGTTTTACGGTGACCCTACTCTCAGGCTACATGGGCTGCATCTGTTAGAGCCATGGGTCTGCACTGTTCAGAATCATGTCTTTGAGGCCACGCTCTACCCACCTCTGTCTCCCGTTACCATGGGGTCTTGGCCTGCGCTGCTCTAGAACCCCAAGCCCAGCTCAGGCCCCAGGAGAGACATGGATGGGTCCCCACAAGCCAGACCGCGGCCTCCCAGAACCACCAGCTCATGGGGGATATGGGAGCGAGTAGACACGCGAGTGCAGGAGCCACGGGCAGGGCATGTGCAAGAGGCCAGTGGTGGACTCAGAGGACAGGCAGACACACAGAGGAGAGAGAAAGAGGGAGGCGAGAGAGACAGGGGCATCGCCCTGTGTCTGGTGGGGAGGGGCTTGTCAAGGGCTGGGTTGGGGGTTGGGGCTGCAGAGGGACTGGGGGACTCGTCCCAGCCTCTCCTCCAAGTGCATCTTGGGCTGTTCCCCAGAAGCCGGCTCTTTGGACTGAAAATAGACCTCACAGCTCAGACACTGTTTCTGCAGCCACCCTGGTGGCCCCTCACGCGTCCCCCGCTTCCCCCGGAATGCTGAGTGTGGTGGTGAATTTTTTGTGTGAACTTGACTGGGCCGCAGGATCCCCCGAAGTTTGGTCAAACATCATTCTGGGCATGTCTGTGAGGATGTTTTTGGATGAGATGAACATTTGCAAACCACCCGCTCTTAGGAACACACCCAAACTCTGCTGTTGTGTTTAGGGTCTCATGAGTAAATCTGGGATGAATATTTATGTGTGAACATCAGTGACTACATGCTCTGTGACATGTTTGGACGTGTGTCCCTCCAATCGCACGCTGAAATGTGATCCCCAGAGTTGGTGTGGGGCCTGGTGGGAGGTGCTGGCTCATGGGGCAGATCCCGCCTGCAGGGCTTAGCCCATGCCCTTGGTGACACGTGAGTTGAGTTCTTGCTCACCTGAGGGCCCTTTAGGGAGGGGGCACCTTCCCCCTTGCTGCCTCTCGCTCACCTGAGGGCCCTTTAGGGAGGGGGCACCTTCCCCCTTGCTGCCTCTCGCTCACCTGAGGGCCCTTTAGGGAGGGGGGCACCTTCCCCCTTGCTGCCTCTCGCTCACCTGAGGGCCCTTTAGGGAGGGCGGCACCTTCCCCCTTGCTGCCTCTCGCTCACCTGAGAGCCCTTTAGGGAGGGCGGCACCTTCCCCCTTGCTGCCTCTCGCTCACCTGAGAGCCCTTTAGGGAGGGCGGCACCTTCCCCCTTGCTGCCTCTCGCTCACCTGAGAGCCCTTTAGGGAGGGCGGCACCTTCCCCCTTGCTGCCTCTCGCTCACCTGAGAGCCCTTTAGGGAGGGCGGTACCTTCCCCCTTGCTCCCTCTCACCCGTGATGCACCAGCTCCCTCTTCACCTTCCTTGAGGAGTAAACCTTCCTGGCCTCCCCAGAGGTGGCCCAGAGGCTGGTGTCACACTTCCTGTACAGCCCGCAGAACCGTGAGCAAACGAACCCTCTTCATTATGAACGACCCAGCCTCTTTATAGCGACACAACAACGGGCTGACACACTCCGTAAGACAGATGACTGGCGGTGAAGATCCTGGGCCCAAGGACGGGGCATCTGTGATGCAGGTACCTGCCGCCCAGTTCCCTTCTGAGGGCTGCGCCCATGCAGGGCTGAGGGTGTGGGGCCTGCCCCCACGCCAGCCCATCCTTGTCAACCCTGCATGTCTCTTTTTCTCTCTCTCTCTCTCTCTCTCTCGGCTCAATGCAACCTCCACCTCCCGGGTTCAAGTGATTCTTCTCCCTCAGCCTCCCGAGTAGCTGAGATTACAGGCGTGCACCACCACGCTCAGCTGATTTTTTTTTTTTTTTTTTTTTTGGAGACAGAGTCTGGCTCTGTCTCCCAGGCTGGAGTGCAGTGGCGCGATCTCGGCTCACTGCAAGCTCCGCCTTGCGGGTTCACGCCATTCTCCTGCCTCAGCCTCCCAAGTAGCTGGGACTACAGGCGCCCGCCACCACGGCCTGCTAATTTTTTTGTATTTTTAGTAGAGACGGGGTTTCACTATGTTGGCCAGGATGGTCTCGAACTCCTGACCTCGTGATCCGCCCACCTCGGCTTCCCAAAGTGCTGGGATTACAGGCTTCAGCCACCGCGCCCGGCCGATTTTTGTATTTTTAGTAGAGATGGGGTTTCACCATGTTGGCCAGGATGGTCTCGAACTCCTGACCTCAGGTGATCCGTCCGCCTTGGCCTCCAAAAGTGCTGGGATTACAGGCGTGAGCCACTGCGCCCCGCCCTTAACTTGAATTTCTTAAGGCTGGATGTGTGTTCCTAAGATCTTGGCCACCATATTTCTTCCATTTGTAACTTGCTCATCCAAGTTCTGACTCATCCTCCTGTTGGGGTTTTGACCTGTTACTAATATATGTGAGGTTATTATATAACAAGGATACGTGATCAAGGCCGAGGCCGAGACCCTGCTGTGTACTCATGGACCCTGCTGTGTACTCACGTGTACACGCGGCCGAGGCCGAGACCCTGCTGTGTACTCACGTGTACACGCGGCCGAGGCCGAGACCCTGCTGTGTACTCACGTGTACACGCGGCCGAGGCCGAGACCCTGCTGTGTACTCACGTGTACACGTGGCCGAGGCCGAGACCCTGCTGTGTACTCACGTGTACACGCGGCCGAGGCCGAGACCCTGCTGTGTACTCACGTGTACACGCGGCCGAGGCCCAGACCCTGCTGTGTACTCACGTGTACACGCGGCCGAGGCCGAGACCCTGCTGTGTACTCACGTGTACACACGGCCGAGGCCGAGACCCTGCTGTGTACTCACGTGTACACGCGGCCGAGGCCGAGACCCTGCTGTGTACTCACGTGTACACGCGGCCGAGGCCGAGACCCTGCTGTGTACTCACATGCTGTGTACTTGCAGACACCTGGCCGAGGCTGAGACTCAGAGCCCCTGCGGTCCCAGCTACTTGGGAGTCTGAGGTGGGAAGATCACTTGACCTCAGGAAGTTGAGGCAGCACAGTGTGTGGAGATTACACTGTTGCACTCCAGCCTGGGTGACAGAGCAAGACACTGCCTCAAAAATAAATACATAAATACTGAAATTTTTAGGGGTGGAGGGGCATGACATCTACAACTTAGCTTCAAACGTTCAGGAAAAAACTGACAGGATGGTAACACGGCGGCAGGTCCTTCACAGCGGGTGACCAGGTGAAGGACACACAGAGTTCTTAGTGGGACCTTAAAGCCAGTTTGACCTGGGAGCTGCTGAGGTGACCTCAGTGACACAAAGAAACCTTCTGCCCCCACCTCCCTCCCAGTCAGAGCTCACCAGACACCTTCTGCCTCCACCTCCCTCCCAGTCAGAGCTCACCAGGCGCCTTCAGCCCCCACCTCCCTCCCAGTCACAGCTCACTAGACACCTTTTGTCCCCACCTCCCTTCCCAGTCAAGCTCACCAGCGCCTTCTGCCCCACCTCCCTCCCAGTCAGCTCACTAGACACCTTCTGCCCCACCTCCCTCCCAGTCACAGCTCACCAGGCGCCTTCTGCCCCCACCTCCCTCCCAGTCAGAGCTCACCAGATGCCTTCTGCCTCCACCTCCCTCCCAGTCACAGCTCACCAGACGCCTTCTGCCATCACCTCCCTCCCAGTCAGAGCTCACCAGATGCCTTCTGCCTCCACCTCCCTCCCAGTCACAGCTCACCAGGCGCCTTCTGCCCCCACCTCCCTCCCAGTCACAGCTCACCAGATGCCTTCTGCCTCCACCTCCCTCCCAGTCACAGCTCACCAGACGCCTTCTGCCTCCACCTCCCTCCCAGTCACAGCTCACCAGATGCCTTCTGCCCCCACCTCCCTCCCAGTCACAGCTCACCAGACGCCTTCTGCCATCACCTCCCTCCCAGTCACAGCTCACCAGATGCCTTCTGCCCCCACCTCCCTCCCAGTCACAGCTCACCAGACGCCTTCTGCTCCCACCTTCCTCTCACTTCATCAGTTGCAGCGAGCTTTCTTTCAAAACGATACTACTTTTCTTGAAAGAAAGGCGTGCAAACAAACAGCAGTGAGAACAGAACAAGTTTACTAACCAGCTTCTAGGCTCTGCCCCAGGCTTGGGCCTGCTGTCTCTTTCTTAAAAACCATTGACAATGCTGGGTTGTTAAAAAGCATTGACAATGCTGGGGACGTTGAACTTCCATTAGCACCAAGCTGCGATTTTCCCCTTGAGTTAGCCAGGACTGGCCCTGAAGAAAAAGGGCAGTAATTTCTCATCACAGTATTTGGTGTTCTGTAGTCTGGGCCTTGTGTCGCTTAAAGGCACCTGGAAGATGCCGCTCTGAGTCCCTCCTCTGGGAAACAGGCTGTGAACTGTGGGTCACTGTGTGAGGGAAGAGCACAGTTGTGCCTGCACCCAGGGGAAAGCCTGGCGCCACCCGTCACCCTCGTCCAGTGACATTTGTGGGATTTCTCCTCAGCCATGACCAAGGCTGTGCTGTTCCTCCCCAACGAACACTGCAAGAGCAGGCCCAGAGGGAGGCGGCAGCGGATGATTTAGGTTCTGCAGGAGCTGACCTGGGTTCGCGCCCGGTGCAATCCCGGGCCAGTGCACTGCCTCTCTGAGCTCGTTTTGTCCTTGGTGAAACGAGGGTGGTCATGGGGAAAGCCGCATCGCAGGACAGACTGTGGGGGATGATTCGGGTCGGGAGCTGCCGTTCAGCCCTGGGTCCAGTGTTAATCCCGGCGAGGCCGACCAACTGCCCTTGACTGCGGCGGCATCTGGTGGTCACATGTGGTATTGCTGCCTCCTCGCCGGGTGCCGCCGGCCGTCACTCACTCAGGACGTTTACTGAAATTCTCTTCTGCACTTTGGGAGGCCGAGGCGGGCGGATCACCTGAGGATGGGAGCTCGAGAGCAGCCTGACCAACATGGAGAAACCCCATCTCTACTAAAATACAAAAACTAGCCAGGCATGGTGGCGTGCGCCTGTAATCCCAGCTACTCCGGAGGCTGAAGTGGGAGAAATGCTTGAACCCGAGAGGCAGAGGTTGGGGCGAGCTGAGGTGGCACCACTGCACTCCAGCCTGGGCAACAAGAGCGAAACCCTATCTCAAAAAAAAAAAAAAAACAACAACAAAAAAAGGAGTTCTGTTCTGGATGCTGCTGGAAGTCCAGGCATGAACAAGATAATCACAGTCTCCACCCTATTGGAGCATATATGCTAATGAGAGAAAAGACAATAAATATGTAAAAAGGCAACACAGAGCAAGATCATGATACATGCAACTAAGCAAACAAACTCCCCATAGATTTAGGTAGAAAAATGAGGAGGCCCTACTTTAGAAGAGGTGATTGGAGAAGGCTTTTTGGAGGAGGTGATATTTAAGGAGAATCTGGAAGGAGTCATGCCCCTGAATTGGGAGGGGGTTACTGAGCCCCGAACTGAGCTGGCGTGTGCACCAGAAAGGCCCGCGTGGCTATGAGAGCAGGCGTGAGAGAGGGACAGGGGAGGGGACTAGCTTGGTGGGCCTGGGGAGGGAGCCAGGCAGCAGGGGGTCTCCATGCTGAAGTAGAAGTGCTGGGGGCCCACAGCCCCACTTGGGTGGCTCTGACCACCGGGAACGGGAGGAAGGTGTGCTTCCGCTGTGCGCTGCTGCATGACAGGCAGCCCGGCCAGCAGCTGACGGCGGGCATTCGTCACTCTTCGTGATTCTGCGTTCTGCGCTAGGACACGATCTCACTAGGCAATAGGAACTTTCCAGCTCCGTCACAATCTTACACAACTGTCGTGGACCGAAACGTGCTACGCTGCCGAAGCTGTAATAGGTGCTCAGCAGACTCAGCCAGGCCTTCCCTCTGTAGGCTTAATTTGGAGTTGTTTCAAAATGAATCTGCCATTTTAGAGACTGGCAAGAGTGAATTTGACTGCGACTTCTTCCCCTTTCTCCTCTCTCTCCTCCCTCCGTTTTCTTTTGCAAGGACCTTAGGGGCATAAAATTAGGTGAACAATAATTATTTCCATCCACCCATTCATTTACCCATTCACGATTCAACCATGAGCTCATTACCCAACCAGAGAATAAGAATGTGATCAACCACTTCCTGCCACAGCCCCAGCAGTAGCAACACCTCCTACATCTGCTTATCAATCACCACGGTTCTGCTCCACCTCCTACATCTGCTCATCAATCACTACGGTTCTGCTCCACCTCCTACATCTGCTCATCAATCACTACGGTTCTGCTCCACCTCCTACATCTGCTCATCAATCACCACGGTTCTGGTCCACCTCCTACATCTGCTCATCAATCACCACGGTTCTGCTCCACTCCTACATCTGTCATCACTACGGTTCTGCTCCACCTCCTACATCTGCTTATCAATCACCACGGTTCTGCTCCACCTCCTACATCTGCTCATCACTACGGTTCTGCTCCACTCCTACATCTGCTCATCATCACACGGTCTGCTCCACTCCTACATCTGCTTTTCAATCACCACGGTTCTGCTCCACCTCCTACATCTGCTCATCACTACGGTTCTGCTCCACCTCCTACATCTGCTCATCAATCACCACGGTTCTGCTCCACCTCCTACATCTGCTCATCACTACGGTTCTGCTCCACCTCCTACATCTGCTCATCAATCACCACGGTTCTGCTCCACCTCCTACATCTGCTTTTCAATCACCACGGTTCTGCTCCACCTCCTACATCTGCTTATCAATCACCACGGTTCTGCTCCACCTCCTACATCTGCTCATCAATCACCACGGTTCTGCTCCACCTCCCACATCTGCTCATCAATCACCACGGTTCTGCTCCACCTCCTACGTCTGCTCATCACTACGGTTCTGCTCCACCTCCTACATCTGCTCATCACTACGGTTCTGCTCCACCTCCTACATCTGCTTATCAATCACCACGGTTCTGCTCCACCTCCTACATCTGCTCATCACTACGGTTCTGCTCCACCTCCTACATCTGCTTTTCAATCACCACGGTTCTGCTCCACCTCCTACATCTGCTCATCACTACGGTTCTGCTCCACCTCCCACATCTGCTCATCAATCACTACGGTTCTGCTCCACCTCCTACATCTGCTCATCAATCACTACGGTTCTGCTCCACCTCCTACATCTGCTCATTCACTACGGTTCTGCTCCACCTCCTACATCTGCTCATCAATCACTACGGTTCTGCTCCACCTCCTACATCTGCTCATCACTACGGTTCTGCTCCACTTCCTACACTGCTCATCAATCACCACGGTTCTGTTCCACCTCCTACATCTGCTCATCACTACGGTTCTGCTCCACCTCCTACATCTGCTTTTCAATCACTACGGTTCTGCTCCACCTCCTACATCTGCTCATCAATCACCACAGTTCTGCTCCACCTCCTACATCTGCCCATCAATCACCACGGTTCTGCTCCACCTCCTACATCTGCTCATCACTACGGTTCTGCTCCACCTCCTACATCTGCTTTTCAATCACCACGGTTCTGTTCCACCTCCTACATCTGCTCATCAATCACCACAGTTCTGCTCCACCTCCTACATCTGCCCATCAATCACCACGGTTCTGCTCCACCTCCTACATCTGCCCATCAATCACCACGGTTCTGCTCCACCTCCTACATCTGCTCATCAATCACCACGGTTCTGCTCCACCTCCTACATCTGCCCATCAATCACTACGGTTCTGCTCCACCTCCTACATCTGCTCATCACTACGGTTCTGCTCCACCTCCTACATCTGCTCATCAATCACCACGGTTCTGCTCCACCTCCTACATCTGCTCATCAATCACCACGGTTCTGCTCCACCTCCTACATCTGCTCATCACTACGGTTCTGCTCCACCTCCTACATCTGCTTTTCAATCACTACGGTTCTGCTCCACCTCCTACATCTGCTTTTCAATCACCACGGTTCTGCTCCACCTCCTACATCTGCTCATCACCACGGTTCTGCTCCACCTCCTACATCTGCTTTTCAATCACTACGGTTCTGCTCCACCTCCTACATCTGCTTTTCAATCACTACGGTTCTGCTCCACCTCCTACATCTGCTTTTCAATCACTACGGTTCTGCTCCACCTCCTACATCTGCTCTTCAATCACCACGGTTCTGTTCCACCTCCTACATCTGCTCATCAATCACCACAGTTCTGCTCCACCTCCTACATCTGCCCATCAATCACCACGGTTCTGCTCCACCTCCTACATCTGCTCATCAATCACCATGGTTCTGCTCCACCTCCTACATCTGCCCATCAATCACTACGGTTCTGCTCCACCTCCTACATCTGCTCATCACTACGGTTCTGCTCCACCTCCTACATCTGCTCATCAATCACCACGGTTCTGCTCCACCTCCTACATCTGCTCATCAATCACTACGGTTCTGCTCCACCTCCTACATCTGCTTTTCAATCACCACGGTTCTGCTCCACCTCCTACATCTGCTCATCAATCACCACGGTTCTGCTCCACCTCCTACATCTGCTTTTCAATCACTACGGTTCTGCTCCACCTCCTACATCTGCTCATCAATCACTACGGTTCTGCTCCACCTCCTACATCTGCTCATCACTACGGTTCTGCTCCACCTCCTACGTCTGCTTTTCAATCACCACGGTTCTGCTCCACCTCCTACATCTGCTTTTCAATCACCACGGTTCTGCTCCACCTCCTACATCTGCTCATCAATCACCACAGTTCTGCTCCACCTCCTACATCTGCTCATCACTACGGTTCTGCTCCACCTCCTACGTCTGCTCATCACTACGGTTCTGCTCCACCTCCTACATCTGCTCATCACTACGGTTCTGCTCCACCTCCTACGTCTGCTCATCACTACGGTTCTGCTCCACCTCCTACGTCTGCTTATCAATCACTATGGTTCTGCTCCACCTCCTACATCTGCTCATCAATCACTATGGTTCTGCTCCACCTCCTACATCTGCTCATCAATCACCACGGTTCTGGTCCACCTCCTACGTCTGCTTATCACTATGGTTCTGCTCCACCTCCTACATCTGCCCATCACTACAGTTCTGCTCTTTTCTTTCTTTTTTCTTTTTTTTTTGTGTGAGGAATCTCACTCTATCACCCAGGCTGCAGTGCAGTGGCAGGATCTTGGCTCATTGCAAACTCCACCTCCTGGGTTCAAGTGATTCTCCTTCCTCAGCCTCCTAAGTAGCTGAGTTTACAGGTGTGCGCCACCACGCCCAGCTAAGTTTTTGTATTTTTAGTAGAGATGGGGTTCACCATGTTGGCCAGGATGGTCTCGATCTCTTGGCGTTGTGATCCGCCTGCCTTGGCCTCCCAGAGTGCTGGGATTACAGGCCGGAGTCACCATGTCCGGCCAGCACTCTTCTATTTTCTTACTGATTTATAGGAGCTATTTATTCATGGTGGGTACTAATCAATTATAGACGTGACAAATGCTGCAGTGCCATTTGTGGTTTCTGTTTCCCCTTTTTTGAGGAGTCCTGTACATCAGGCTTAAATTAAATATGGCCGACTTGTTGGTCATGTATGATTAGCACTCTACATGTCTTGTTAAAAAAATTACTCCCTACCTGGAGGGCAAAAGCATGGTCACATTCATTTTTTTCTGTAAGTTTTGAAGTTGTGTTTCAGCTTTCACATCCATATCCACTGAGGGCTGATGTTGTGTGTGGTATGAGGTAGGTGTGATAGAAGGAACAGTGATCCCTAACGGTGTCCACATCCTCGTCCCTGGAACCTGGTGTGAAAGTGATGATATGGATGGGAGTTACCCAACGCGACAGTCGAGAGACCAGGGAAAAAGCATTCGGATGCATGTGCCTGCCCAGTATGGCATCACAGGCCAGCGCCCGAAATGGCCTGCCGTGACCCTAAAGCCAATTTGACTTGGGAGCTGTGGAAGTGACCTCAGCGAAATGAAGACGCCTTCTGCCCCCACCTCCCTCCCAGTCACAGCTCACCAGACACCTTCTGCCCCACCTCCCTCCAAGTCAGACATCACCAGACGCCTTCTGCCCCCACCTCCCTCCCAGTCAGAGCTCACCAGACACCTTCTGCCCCCACCTCCCTCCAAGTCACAGCTCAGCAGACGCCTTCTGTCCCCACCTCCCTCCCAGTCAGAGCTCACTAGACGCCTTCTGCCCCCACCTCCCTCCCAGTCACAGCTCACCAGACGCCTTCTGTCCCCACCTCCCTCCCAGTCAGAGCTCACCAGACACCTTCTGCCGCCACCTCCCTGTCACAGCTCACCAGGGGCCTTCTGCCGCCACTTCCCTGTCACAGCTCACCAGATGCCTTCTGCCCCCACCTCTCTCCCAGTCAGAGCTCACCAGCTCCCAAAACTTCCAGTTCTTGCGAGCTTTCTTTCGAAATAATTTGCAACATTGCTCCTTCTAGTAAAAGCCCCAGTTTGCGCTGCAGATATACTGAAGACCTCCCAGTCTGGGCTTGCCCCAAATTGCAATTCTGATTTTACGTATTTTCCCAAACAAAACATCTTACGTAAAAATGCATCTCTACGTGCTCGTTCGAGTTTGACACTGGGAGCACGTTATTTTATGTGGCAAAATGGACTTTGCAGGTGGGACTGGGGTTGTAGACCTGGAGGGTCAGAGCACCCTGCTAATCCAGGCTGACCTTCAATCACCTGTTTCCGTAATAACCAAGCGGGTTTCCCAGCCCTGCTCAGAGATGAATGCCAGTGGAGCATCCACATGTGAGGGGGCTTGACTGGCCATTGCTGGCTTTGAAAATGGAGCGAGGGGCCAGGACCGAGAAGAGTGGTGGCCTCTGGGTGCTGGGAAAGACCCCCAGCTTACACACACGGCAGTGCTGGGAAGGGCCCCCAGCTTACACACACGGCAGTGCTGGGAAGGGCCCCCAGCTTACACACACGGCAGTGCTGGGAAAGACCCCCAGCTTACACACATGGCAGTGCTGGGAAAGACCCCCAGCTTACACACACGGCAGTGCTGGGAAAGACCCCCAGCTTACACACACGGCAAGAACACAGATCTCAGTCCTACGGCCACAAGGCACTGAATTCTGTAGCCGCCAAATGAGCAGTAGACGAGCCTTCCCCTGAGGGCTCTGGGAGCCAGCCCTGTCCACACCGTGGCTTGAGTCCTGTGAGATCCATGTTGGGCTTCTGAGCCCAGGACGGCCAGGTAATCGCTCAGCGTTGCTGGAGCCTCTGCTTGTGATATGTGTTAAGGTGGCCACAGCAGAGAGGAACACAGTCGGGACCTGGTTTATTTTCTGCCAGGCAGACGCCCCAGGTCCGGGCAGTCAGAACCCCACACATCCCACAGCCCGGTCCCCGTCCCCCTCTATTTTCTGCTCACAGCAACATCACACGACATTCAGGAATCATGCACTTCCTCGGCTGTGAGTGTCTTGCTTTTCCACAGGATGTTGCAGCAGACACGGACCCTCCAACTCTCCCCTGAGGGCGGGCAGAGTTCTGCTGTCCCTGTCCCCGTCCGCTCCTGAGTTCCTCTGGCTCCTCCTGTAGAGACATCCAACCCCGACTCCACTGAGAAGGTGCTGGGTGCAGCTCCTCCAGCCGCGTGGCCCTGGGAGCTTCCCCGTCACCCTGGAGCGCTCGTCTGCCCCTCCTCCCCACAGCGGGCTGCCGTGAGGGCTAAACGCGCTGCAGCCTGGGTGCTGCCTGCGTGCTGCGAGCTGGAGGCTGCCAGATCCCCAACCGCGCCTCCCTGGAGTAGGCTTAGGGAGCGGCCTTGAGGTGCGGCGCCCTGCTCTGAATGAGGTCTCCTGGAAACACTGCAGTGGCCACATGCCCTCCAGCGGCAACGATGCCTAACTCATCTCTTTATGAAAGGCATGCGCAGATCTTGATGAGGTTTAACTTAAGAGAGAAAAAGAAACCATTGAGTGCAAGGTGAGGGTTTAGGAGACTTCAGGCCAAGAAAGGGGATTTTCCTATGGCCTCCTGGATGGGACCAGACCCTCCCCGGGGCCTTTCTGCCTGGAGTCCTCCGAGAGACCCCTTTCCCGACAGAGGTGATGGCGAGGCTGCGTCTGGGAGCAGAGCGTCAGGGAGATGGGATGGGAGCTGGAGAGGGCTTTGCGGATGGGACGGGAGCTGGAGAGGGCTTTGTGTGTGTCGATGAACTGGGTCTCTTGCGTGCCGAGTGGTCACCATGCCCGGAGGACTGGCCCCACGCTGGTGGCAGGGGTGAGGGACACAGCAGTCCTCGGGTGGGCTAGCACTGGGTGGGGGTGGGGGTGGGGGTCCTAGGCCAGGGAGCCCAGAAAGGGGAGGGATGGTCAGGGACTCTCCTTGCATGGGGGACCGACAGGCTTGAGTCTTCAATGATGAGTAGAAAACCACCAAGCACAGAAGGGAGAAAGGCTGGGTGGGGGCACAGCACAGAGGGGGAAAAGCTGGGTGGGGGCACAGAGGGGGAGAGGCTGGGTAGGGGCACAGCACAGAGGGGGAGAGGCTGGGTGGGGGCACAGCACAGAGGGGGAGAGGCTGGGTGGGGGCACAGCACAGACGGGGAGAGGCTGGGTCAGGGCACAGGGGAGAGGCTGGGTGGGGGCACAGCACAGAGGGGGAGAGGCTGGGTGGGGGCACAGAGGGGGAGAGGCTGGGTGGGGGCACAGCACAGAGGGGGAAAAGCTGGGTGGGGGCACAGTGTGGCAGAGGCGGGAAATTCAGCTCCTTTGGCGACCTACCAGGAATTCCTGAAGGCTGCAGCCTTGGGAATACAGTTATAAGTTATAAGCATTATTTTGTTGTGAGGATCGGAGCAGCCTATTTTGAAGTTATTTCTCATGAGAGGTTAGGGCTGGAAGGGTCTGTATCACTTAGGGTGTAGTTTTAGCTGCCAGGAATTGGAAACCAAGCCAAAACGACTTAGTACCAAGGAAACTTACTGTTTCAAGTAACAGGAAGCCTGGGCACAGGGTGGATTCCAAGGCTGCTAAGTTCAGAGGCTGGACAACCGCATCAAAGGCCCACCTTTCAGTTCATCTGCCCTCAGACGGCAGGCCTCACGGTCACAAGAAGGCTGCCTGGGCTCTGGACATTACAGACGGGCCCAACAGGGACAGGAACAGGAGACGAGGTCTCTTCCTTGTGTCTCCTTTTAAGAGAGGGAAGCCATAGCTAGATGTCCCTGCAGGTTCCCCTCAGGTCTCCTTCCTAAACCAATCCTGGGAGGTCCTGAGTGAGCCGTGACCACCAGGACTGATTCCTGATCCCGGCACAAGCCCAGGTGACCAGCATTGGAGACGGCGCACGGGTTAGAATGTGGACTGTGGCGGACACTCTGCTGTTGCCGCGGCCACCACAGACACATTTGGGTGCTGAGGGAGTGAGGCCGCGGGGGCTGGGAAGGGACCGGTGCATGGGGGACAGCAGGCGAAGGTCACTCGGGAACCAGCCCAGCTCTGAGGCTGCGGGCAGGTCGAAAAGGGAGCCGGACGGCGACCCCCATGGCCTCCAGAGCTCTGTGTACGAGAGCCGGCGGGTCACAGGCCCCGAACGCCAGGACCTGGACAATGCAGAGCTGGGACCAGGAGACCCAGAAGAGCAGCTTCCCCCCGAGGAGGTGGCCGGGGAGGAGTTCCCGGAGACCCTGGATCCCAAAGAGGCACTTTCTGAGTTGGAGAGAGTCCTGGACAAGGACTTAGGAGAGGACATTCCTGAAATCAGGTGGGCACCGGGAACGGGCCTGCCTGGGCGTGGTGGGGTAGGGCTCAGCCCCCTGGGCGCAGGCCCCCGGGCATGCGAAAGGGTCGTTCCCGGCCACTGGCCTGGCTCGCTGCTCCCGAGGGGCCCGGCCCTGCCGAGTCAGCCCAGGCGTGGGCTGGTCAGTTGGCGGCCAGCACCCTCACTGGGCCCTGAGGCAGACACCAGCAAACACTCCCCTATCCGGTGGCAGGAGGTGGAGTAAACAGCGCTGACTTTGGAGTTAGGCAGACTGAGTTCAGGTGCCCAGAGTTCCGAGTTTAGCAAGTGATGGCCTCAAGTCAGACAGAGAGAAAAAGAAATGGGAAAAAAATCCTCCCAACTCAAAAGTTGAAGCCATTCTAAGCACCACACATGGCTAAAAGGTTTTAAATGGTCGGGAGGAACACGTTTTGGGTGAACTAACGCTTCAGCGAATCAGCACTGGGGGCAGTGATTTTGGGCAAGTTGCCGGAGTGTCCCCAGCAAGGCACGCACTCTACATACCTCTGGGACTCGGCTCCCGTCCTCCCTGTGCTGTGGTCCCTGCACATGCCCACGCCCAACCTGCCCCCTTCTCACCGTGGTCTCCGTGCCGCCCAGGGAGGTTGGCCGCCCAAGAACAGAGCGGCAGCCCTGCCCTCACAGGACTGTGCCAACCTGCAGAGAAAACAGCAGGGATGTGAGGGGCTTCCGGGGAGAACATGGGAGCCAAGAGCTGCGTCGAGCAAGGACAGGGCAGATGTCCTGGCATTTGGCATCTTCGCCTGCTGCCTGTTTCCCTCCCACAGTCTGTGAGCTTTCAGGGAGGCAGGAGCCGCTCTCTTTAGAGGGTGGTTGCCCCTTTGGGGCCTGGCATACAGTAGGTACTTGATAAATGTCTGTGAGATGAGTAAACATTACCTCAGTACTCACCAAAACAGCCCCACCAGGTGGGAGCTGGTCTCACCTCCAGGTCACAGAGGAGGAAGCTGAGGACCAGGGGAGACAGGTGACCTGGACAGGTCTTCCAGCGAGCAGTGGAGCTGCGGTTGGTCCAGGCCTTCGTGGTGCCAAAGTCCTCCCTCAGGGACCCCTCGCGGGAAAGGAGAGGCGGGTGGGCGGGGTGAGTGCAGACAAAAGGTGCTTGAGCAAGACCCACGCTTCTCTGGGCTCCCAAACGCATCGGGGTGGGAAAGCAGCTCCAACTTCAATGTGGATTTCTCCCAAAGCCGGCTGTCCATCAGCCAGAAGCTCCCCAGCACCACCATGGCCAAAGCGAGGAAGAGGAGGAGGCGGAGGAGGCTCATGGAGCTGGCAGAGCCCAAGATAAACTGGCAAGTCCTGAAAGACAGGTGAGAACACGCCAGACCACGACCTCGTGGGGGCAGCGCTGGGGACCTTCTTGGCACCCGTCCCGGGCTCCTCCTGTCCCCACTGCTCGGCTCCCCTCCCCCAGCTGCCACCACATCCAACAAACTTAGGGTAGGTGGGGTTGGCCAGTTAAGCAGGCGGCCAGACACTGGGACTGGCTAGGGAACTGCGGCCCTCGTGGGCGGTGGCCAAAGGAGAGTGAGGAGTATGGGAGCAAACGGGAGACCCAGGGCAAAAGGCAGTGGGGCTCGGACCCTGTCTCCTCGCAGGAAGGGTTGCTGTGGTAAGGGGTATGCCTGGATTTCCCCACGCAAGATGAGCTTGCACTTCTGTCTCTACTGGTAAGTCCAGGGCTGTCTCCTCCATCTGCCTATGCTGGGGACACGTGTCAGGTTCCAGGGGACCCCTTCACTCCAGCCACCCTCCTCTCTCCAGGGAGGAGGATCAGCGGGGGCTCCTCAGATGTGGGGCTCTCCACCCTGGTGACCTGGGTCTGCTCCCAGGAGATGGCCCTGGGCCCTCTCCTTAGCTATGCTTCTCCCCCAGCCACCTCCTTCTCTGGACATCAGCCTTGCTCACAATAATCCACACGCCCGGTGGCCCCTCACTGTCCTTCTCTGGCTTACCGCCTCTCCCAGCAACTCCACACTCCCCCCTTGGCCACCCTCCCGGCAGAGACCCAGGCTTGTTTCCGGGCAGGGCCAGGGTTCTTTGCCTCCCTTGCCCTGAGCTGCCCGCTTATTCCAGGCCCTCTGTGTACTGGACCGAGCGGTTCCTTGAGGACACCACCCTCTCCATCACAGTGCCCGGTAAGTGGCGCCCATGCCTGCTGAGGCCCCTGCCCCCGGCTGCCGGCCTCCGGGGAACCTGCCCCGCCCCATCCAGATACTTCCGGCCTCCCTTCCCCCGTCTCCTCAGAGCCTCTGTCCTCCCCACTGGAGTCTGTCCCCTGAGGAGCCAGAGCTGAGACTGGTCCTAGGGGTGAGGGGTGTGGGGAACACTCTCCAGGATAGGGCCAAATCGGGGCAAGAATTTACAAAAAGACCCTTTGCTTTCCTTTCCACAATGATTTCCATGCTTTTCTTGAGAGGAATTTGGTATTGGGATATCACAGATACCTTCAAATGAGACACTTCGAGAGTTCCCCATAGAGGAGAATAACAGTCCAGTTCTCTGCTGTGCTGTTCTCACTTTGGACCCACTGTCATCAAACCCCAGGCTTGTACTAACTTCAGAACAAAACCCATTTTCCCAGCCTGGGGGTCCCTGGATCTGTATTGAGCCCCGTTGAGGAGCCATGGTGCTGAGCTGCTGTTCCAGCCCTGCCACTCCCATCCGGTGTCTGAGGAAGGAGCTTCAAGCCTCTGAGCCCCATTGTCCCTAAATCAGGGACAGCAAGTCTTCTCTCTGCAGGGTGTCTGGCCCCCAGTGGTCTCTGCCCACAGTTCTTGCAATTCAGCCTCCTGCCCAAGCTCATGAAAAGCTGAATTCCACATGCAGAAGCCCCTGGGAACTGCAGGGTGGTTACGCTGGGGTTCACTGACTCCGGTTCCCATTTTGCACAGCGGTGTCCCGCCGAGTGGAGGAACTGTCTCGGCCCAAGAGATTCTACCTGGAATATTACAACAACAACAGGTGGGGGAAGGAGGGCTGGGTGGGTACTCAGAGGGCGAGTTTGGCAGAAACGCCTTATTCTCCCCTGACAGGATGCGGCGTGGGAAAGGGTCCAGGTCCTACAGCCCTAGACCGCCTGTGTTCAGACGGGGCTGGCCTGCTTCCCAGCCCACATCCCCAGCAGGCTGCTTGGCCCCTTGCAACCGCATTGCCGGCTGTGGAATGCTGGTGGTGGAGGGCACCCGTGAAAGGGGATTTGCATAGTGCCTGACAGTTCGTGCTCAGATGTTATCATCATTGTGACTGTATCTTGTTTACTCAAAAAAAGGTAGAAATTGTAAGACACATTAGTATTTTATGTACAAAATTCTTTCTTACCACTTAGAGCCCCTGTGCTTGTTAAAAGTGACCTTTAGTTATTTAGACACAACATATTATTACCCATCTTTATGCAGGGTATGAAGGAAGTAGACAGCGGAAGTGTGTCCAACTGTTTTGAACCACTCACACACTGTTCTCACGCCTGTGTGCACTTTTAACGCCAAATCATATCGTAACCTGAAGACAATTTAAACTGCAATTAAACAACTCCTGTAGAAGCAGCAGTGCAGATCACATGAACAGCTACATCTGAGCACACACACAGATGCAGCCAGATGTAGCCATGACACTTCCGCCATCTGGCTGGCAGCACTCGTAAGCTGCATGCCAACCTCAGACCTGTTCGATGTGGAGACCCTGCCTTAGAATCAATGAAATGCGGCTTTATGTCCGGGCAGAGGCGTAGCTGAGACCTGATTTTAGCAGGCACAGCCGGGAGCTCAGCTGTCCTTCGCTTTCCCCAGCTTTGCATGGCAACCTCAGGCCAAACACTTTCATCCCTTGGGTCCAAGTGCTCACCCCAGGCTCTTGACGATGGGGGTGTGTAGAGAAGGCCTGGGAGGAGCTGCCATCCCAGAAGGGAACGGAGAAGGCCTGGACCTGAGGGGGGACGTTGCACATTGAGCAGAGACAACCCAGGGAGATGGTAGCTCTGTACTTGAGAACTCTTAGAAATTCTTTATGAATCCCTGTTTGGAGGCGCTTTCAAAACCCACCACTCTCCCAGGCTCTCTTAACCCCAGAAACAGAGGAGCTTGGAAAGACAGACACACACACACGCACCTCTCCCCGCCGAGCTGCTGGTCTAAAATTGGGACCTCCCCAGGACGACTCCTGTCTGGCCCATTCCTCGGTCCTCCCTGGAATACAGAGCATCGAGTCGCCTGAAGGAACTGGCCGCCCCGAAGATTCGTAGTAACTTCTGGAGCATGCCCATGTCTGAGGTGGGTGCCCCGTGCCCCCCGCGACTCACCCCCGCCAGGCGGGCTGGGACCCGGCAGAGAGTGAAAGAGGCTTTGCCTTTGGGAGTCAGGGGAGGAGGAGATGCGGCACAGGGCGGCTGCCTTTGTCCGGGAGCAGCTTTATTTTGATCTCTCACTGTCTTCAGAGCCGCCCAGGGGTCATCCTTCCCGGCACTTCAGCCCGGGGTGGATCCCAAAGCTTCCAGCTCACACTCAGGAATTAGAACAGTCTTATCTCAGGTGTTCAGAAAGCTCTCATCTCTCGCCCAGCTCAGGCCGGACACCTGGCCACTGGCAACCACTGACCTCGCTCTAAGCCTGTAGCTTTCGCTCTTCCGAAAGTCTGAACCGCGCAGCCTGCGGACTTGACCCGGCTTCTGCCGCCCCCGCCACCCGCTCTGCATGTGAGACTCTCGCGTGCGTTAGTAGTTTATTCCTTGTCATCGCCGGTTCACTTCCACAATTTGCCGATCCAGGCACCCACTGAAGGGTATTTGGGTGGCTTCCAGTTTAGGACCGTTACAATAAAACTGCTGTGAATATCTGTATACAGCTTTTTGTGGAGGTGTAAGTTTCCATATCTCCAGGGTAATACCCAGAATTGGAATTTCTCAGTTACTGGGTATATCTAACTTTTAAGAAACTGACCAACGGTTGTCCAAAGTGACGGCGCCATCTTGCATTCTCTACATACCTCTGGGACTCGGCTCCCGTCCTCCCTGCGCTGTGGTCCTTGCACGTGCCCACGCCCAACCTGGGTGGGGGGGATTGAGCTCAGGCTCTCCCGTCCTGGCCACCATCTTGCATTCTCCAAACGGGGAATGAGGTGAGGCAATCCCCTTCCTGGTTGCCATCTTGCATTCTCCGGGCCAGGAGTGGGAGCCCAGGCGCACCCTATCCTGGCCGCCATCTTGCGTTCTTTGGGCTGGAAGTGGGAGCTCAGGCTCTCCCTGTTGTCAGGCCTCTAAGGCCAAGCCAAGCCATCGCGTCCCCTGTGACTTGCACATATACACCCAGATGGCCTGAAGTAACTGAAGATCCGCAAAAGAAGTAAAAATAGCCTTAACTGATGACATTCCACCATTGTGATTTGTTTTTGCCCCACCCTAACTGATCAATGTACTTTGTAATCTCCCCTATCCTAAAGAAGGTACTTTGTAAATCTCCCCTACCCTTAAGAAGGTTCTTTGTAATTCTCCCCACCCTTAAGAATGTACTTTGTGAGATCCAAAAGAATGTACTTTGTGAGATCCAAAAATGCCTGCAAAACATTGCTCTCACCACCTATCCCAAAACCTATAAGAACTAATGATAATCCACCACCCTTTGCTGACTCTCTTTTCGGACTCAGCCTGCCTGCACCCAGGTGATTAAAAGCTTTTATTGCTCACACAAAGCCTGTTTAGTGGTCTCTTCACACGGACGTGCATGAAACCCATCCTGGCCATCATCTTGCATTCTCCCTGTGGGGAGTGGGAGCTCAGGTGCTTTCCATCCTGGCCGCCATATTGCATTCTGTAGGCAGGGAGTGGGAGCTCAGGTGCTCCCCACTCTGGCCACCATCCTGCATTCTCCGGGTGGGGAGTGGGAGGTCAGGCGCCCCATCCTGGCCGCCATCTTGCGTTCTCTTGGCAGGGAGTGGGAGCTCAGGCTCTCCCCATCTTGGCCACCATCTTGCATTCTCCAAGCGGAGAATGAGCTGAGACGATCCCCTTTCTGGTTGCCATCTTGCATTCTTTGGGAGGGGAGTGAGCTCTGGTGTGCCCCATCTTGGCCGCCATCTTGCATTCTCAGAGTGGGGAGGGGAAGCTCAGGCGCTCCCCATCCTGGCCGCCATCTTGTGTTCTCCAAACGGGGAATGAGCTGAGGCGTGCCCCATCCTGGCTGCCATCTTGCATTCTCCGAGCAGGGAGTGAGCTCGAGTGCTCCCCATCCTGGCAGCCATTTTGCATTCTCTGAGCAGGGAGTGGAAGCTCAGGTGCTCCCCATTTTGGCCGCCATCTTGCATTCTCCAAGCTGGGAATAAGCTGAGGTGATCCCCTTCCTGGTTGCCATCTTGCATTCTCTGGGGGGAGTGAGCTCTGGCGTGCCCTATCCTGGCCGCCATCTTGCATTCTCCGAGCAGGGAGTGGAAGATCAGGCGCTCCCCATCCTTGCCGCCATCTTGTGTTCTCCAAGCGGGGAATGAGCCGAGGCGTGCCCCATCCTGGCCGCCATCTTGTGTTCTTCAGGTGGGGAGTGAGCTCAGGTGCTCCCCATCCTGGCGCCATCTTGTGTTCTCCAAGCGGGCGATGAGCTGAAGTGATCCCCCTCCTGGTTGCCATCTTGCATTCTCTGAGCGAGGAATGAGCTGAGGCGATCCCCTTCCTGGTTGCCATCTTGCATTCTCTGTTGGGGGGAGTGAGCTCTGGCGTGCCGCATCCTGGCCGCCATCTTGCATTCTCCGAGTGGGGAGTGGAAGTTCAGGCACTCCCCATTGTGGCCAGCACTCGGTGGTGGTGCCCGCTTGCCTGCTTGTTGGTTTGTTCATCTGATTATTCCTAAACGTTTTGGCCGCTTCTCGCGTGGCATTAATTTCCATTTCCCTCACTGTGTGTGGTCGCATCTTCTCCTGTGGTGGTTTCTCAGACCCCATTTGGGAAGTTTAAAGTGACACCATCTCTCCCATAAAACCTCAGTAGGAATTTCTAACAGACAAGAACATTTTAAAACACGATCTCAGTAGCACTGATCACACTAAAAAGTGAACAATGGTTCCGTGATACCAACATGTGCAGTCCATGTTCCCTTTCCCACCTGTCTGAAGAACGGCTTCCTGCGGTTGGTTTGGATGCATCAGGGCCTGCCCCTCCAGGACCGGAGCTCCTTGAAAGCAGGACTGAAATGGAGTCTCGCCACCTCAGCAGCCCGGCCTGAGCTGTGTGAATGGAGGCTTCAGGGCTGGTGGGAAGAGAGGAGGCCGGAGGGAGTCAGGGAGGGAGAAGACAGATCATTGAGTGGGTGCTTAAATTGTAAACACCACAATATCTTTGCTGAGAGATGTGTCTGTGATTTTTATGGGGGAGCAATTTCAAGAAGAAAGGGACTGAAATTTCACAGTGACCTTTGAGGATGGTTTCATTTCATTCTCTGCCTCCACGCAGGCTCCAGACAGAGTTAGGACCAGCCAACAATCACAGACTCTCAGGTAACGCTCCAAGAATGGATGGACAGGAGCATGTAGTTAGGCGTGGGTCGGACACCTCCACTTCCCTTTTAAGGAAGAAAACATTTCAGCAGCTGTCCTCCCTCCCTCCCCAGAGGCATCGGGAATGGCCAGTTCCTCTTCCAGCAAAGCATAAGTGGGAGACGTGTGAAGCGGTCCTTTGCCTACTCCTTAGTTATTTTGCAGGCGGACTCCTACACACGTGTACGGGAGCCAGCCTGGTGAAGGGGAAGAGAGTGCCTATGAGGCGAGGGGAGGGAAGCCCTCTCCAATTTAAGGGTGTCTGAGCACCGCCCAGTACTCAGTCTCTGCGTAGGCTGGTGCAGAGTATCAAAAACACACTTTCAGTGGACCATGGGTTTTCTGGAAAATGTCAAGAATGTGTGTGTAGATGGGGTCTTGCTATGTTGCCCAGGCTGCTCTTGAACTCACGTGATCCTGCCACCTTGACCCCCCCAAAGTGCTGCCACTGTGCCTGCCACTGCTGAGAATTGATTTGGGGAGCAAGGGTGCCACGTTTCTGGGTGAAACGTCTGCAAGGTCTCCCACCTCGGCCAGCACTGCCCCACTGTCATCGTTTTCATACCCTGTCCCCTAGGTCGTGTTTTGTGGTTTTTGTGAACATAAATGACTCTGTCTTGCTTTCCCTCATTACCGTTTTCTACAGCAATTTGTGCCGATTTATGGAGGAAAAAAATGGTCTAACTGCTGGGTTGCCCTCTCTTGAGAATATGCTGCAGTCAGCTTGTGCAGCTACCAGCGGCCGGGCGCCCGGCTCCTTCCGGGGTGTGTGCGTGGTAACAAAGCTGCAGGGAACATCCCTGCACCCATTTCCGCGGGTCAGGTGCAGGAGTCCCTGTATGTGGCAGTAACCAAGCCTGTGCGTGTTCAGCTGAACCTAGTGGACGAATTGCTCCCTGAGCTGCCTGTACTAATTTACTCTCCTTCCAGTCATGCATGAGAGTCTCTCACCAGGGCTTGATAATGTCAGACTTTTTCATTGTTGCCAAATTTGTGAGCGTGGAGTGATATTTTGTTGTTTTAATTTACCAATTGTTGACATTACATTGGTCAAAAGACAGGATTATTGACCATTTAGGGTTCGTCTCCCGTATCATTTGCTCAGCCCTTTTGGGGTTTTTTTGGTTATTGATGTGGAGGAGCTCTTTATACATGATAGTTACTAATCCTTTCATGAATACATTACAAACCAACTTCTTCCCAGTCTGTCTTGTGTCTTTTAGTGTTGCTCCTGGGGTCCTTTTGCTCCAGGACCCACGAGGCATCATGGACTGTTTTACGTAATCCTTCTATTTCTCTTTCCAGGTGTCCCAGGTGTCCAGGGCAGCCCAAATGGCAGTCCCCAGCTCACGGATCCTCCAGTTGTCAAAGCCGAAGGCCCCAGCCGCCCTGTTGGAAGAGTGGGACCCCATGCCAAAACCCAAGCCACATGTGTCAGACTATAACCGCCTCCTTCACTTGGCCAGTAAGTAGGTGCCTCAGGCTAGGCATTTCCTGATGTCCTGTCCAAATCCCAGGGGACACCTTATACCTCTGCCTAGAGCGGGCAGAGGGAAGCTCTCCCCCATGAAAGAGAAGCAGGAATCACAGGGACGTGTGGTCCGGAAGCAGAGGGTGTTGTCTGAGAGGGTTTTCTAGCAGGAAAAAAAGATGCAGAAGAGAAAATCAGGGTGCAGAGCAGGGGCCAGAGAGCCCCGCTAAGGGACAAAGGCAGCTTTAACATGGGTGTTGGCCTGCCTCCATTCCTGTCCTTTAAAACAAATTGATTAAGCATTTTCCTCAACGGCAAGGGTAATATGTGCGAATTGCCAGAGAAGTTGCTTGGCCATTTAGGTTTACTCTTCTATATCGCTTTCCCAGGTTCCTGCTGCCTCGTGTTTTGGCGTTGTAGATTGAGAGCAGCTCTTTATGTAAGATGGTTATTAATCCCTTGTTGAACACATTGCACGATAACTTCTTCCCAGTCTGTGTCTTGTCTTTTAACTTCGCTTATGGGGACTTTTCTTTGTTTATTCATTCATTCTTTCATCCATTCCCTTGATATCTGTGAAATGATGAGTGGAATGAATGGAAACAGATGAGTGCTGATGCAGCACTGCCTTACACCGTCCTGCACACACTCGTGCTCACCACACACACACACACACACACACACACACACACAGTGAGTATAAACATCGATACACTGGTACACGCACGCCCTCATGCTCACCACAAACACGGTGAATATAAACATTGATACCCTGGTACACGCACACACTCGCGCTTACCACACACACACGGTGAGTATAAACATCCATACACTGGTACACGCACGCACTCACGCTCACCACAAACACGGTGAATATAAACATTGATACACTGGTACACGCACGCACACACGCTCACCACACACACACACGGTGAATATAAACACCCATACACTGGTACACGCATGCACTCATGCTCACCACACACACAAGTGGTGAGTATAAACATCCATACACTGGTACACGCACGCATGTATACATCCATCCATGTTTCAAATGTACATATAAATATATATCCGTGTGTGCGTGTGCATGTGTTTGTGCATGTGCGTGCGTGTGTGAGAGAATGACGGAGGGTTGAGGCTTCCACCCACTCATAGTTGGGACCACCTTTTTTTTTGAGACGGAGTCTTGCTCTGTCGCCCAGGCTGGAGTGCAGTGGCGAGATCTTGGCTCACTGCAACCTCTGCCTCCTGGGTTCAAGCAATTCTCCTGCCCAGCCACCCAAGTAGCTGGGACTACAGGGGCCTGCCACCACTCCTGGCTACTTTTTGTATTTTTAGTAGAGACAGGGTTTCATCATGTTGGCCAGGCTGGTCTTGAACTCCTGACCTCATGATCCGCACACCTCGGCCTCCCAAATTGCTGGGATTACAGGCGTGAGCCACCGCGCCTGGCCAGGAAGCAGCATTTTTAAAACGTGAAGCAGACGAGCAAATGAAGTGCACTGAACTATGTGGGGTTAGAGCAAGAGTGTGGCTGTTTCTCTGTGTGTGCTCACACTTGCTATGTGGTGGGGATAAGAGCGAGTGTGTGGCTGTTTCTCCGTGTGTGCTCACACTTGCTATGTGGTGGGGATAAGAGCGAGTGTGTGGCCGTTTCTCTGTGTGTGCTCACACTTGCTATGTGGTGGGGATAAGAGCGAGTGTGTGGCCGTTTCTCCGTGTGTGCTCACACTTGCTATGTGGTGGGGATAAGAGCGAGTGTGTGGCTGTTTCTCTGTGTGTGCTCACACTTGCTATGTGGTGGGGTAGAGTGAGTGTGTGGCTGTTTCTCTGTGTGTGCTCACACTTGCTATGTGGTGGGGATAAGAGCGAGTGTGTGGCTGTTTCTCTGTGTGTGCTCACACTTGCTATGTGGTGGGGATAAGAGCGAGTGTGTGGCTGTTTCTGTGTGTGTACTCACACTTGCTATGTGGTGGGGATAAGAGCGAGTGTGTGGCTGTTTCTCTGTGCTCACACTTGCTATGTGGTGGGGATAAGAGCGAGTGTGTGGCTGTTTCTCCGTGTGTGCTCACACTTGCTATGTGGTGGGGATAAGAGCGAGTGTGTGGCTGTTTCTCTGTGCTCACACTTGCTATGTGGTGGGGATAAGAGCGAGTGTGTGGCTGTTTCTCCGTGTGTGCTCACACTTGCTATGTGGTGGGGATAAGAGCGAGTGTGTGGCTGTTTCTCTGTGCTCACACTTGCTATGTGGTGGGGATAAGAGCGAGTGTGTGGCTGTTTCTCCGTGTGTGCTCACACTTGCTATGTGGTGGGGATAAGAGCGAGTGTGTGGCTGTTTCTCTGTGCTCACACTTGCTATGTGGTGGGGATAAGAGCGAGTGTGTGGCTGTTTCTCTGTGCTCACACTTGCTATGTGGTGGGGATAAGAGCGAGTGTGTGGCTGTTTCTCTGTGTGTGCTCACACTTGCTATGTGGTGGGGATAAGAGCGAGTGTGTGGCTGTTTCTCTGTGTGTGCTCACACTTGCTATGTGGTGGGGATAAGAGCGAGTGTGTGGCTGTTTCTCTGTGTGTGCTCACACTTGCTATGTGGTGGGGATAAGAGCGAGTGTGTGGCTGTTTCTCTGTGTGTGCTCACACTTGCTATGTGGTGGGGTAGAGCGAGTGTGTGGCTGTGCTGTTTCTGTGTGTGCTCACACTTGCTATGTGGTGGGGATAAGAGCGAGTGTGTGGCTGTTTCTTTGTGTGCTCACACTTGCTATGTGGACTCAGTAGCTGCTGCTACGGAGTGCTGGAAACTCAACAGAGTTTCAAAGCCCAGATGCCTACTAAATTCTCACAGAGGAGTTCAAAGAAGGCTAGGTTCTGGGCACGATTCTTCCAGCCCCCTCAGGGTCACCAAGGCCCCACTGCTTGACCCCCTTACCCTGCACAAGGGCATCTGCCAGGCAGAGCTCTCATCCACCCAGAAGGTGCAGAAGAGACAATTAGCGTGCAGAGCACGGGCCAGAGAAGCACTCACACCTGTACCAGTGAATGGATGTTTATATTCATGACGTGTGTGCGTGGTGAGCGCGGGTGCGTGCAGGATTCACGTGTGTGCGGGGTGAGCGCGGGTGCGTGCAGGATTCACGTGTGTGCGTGGTGAGCGCGGGTGCGTGCAGGATTCACGTGTGTGCGTGGTGAGCGCGGGTGCGTGCAGGATTCACGTGTGTGTGTGGTGAGCGCGGGTGCGTGCAGGATTCACGTGTGTGCGTGGTGAGCGTGGGTGCGTGCAGGATTCACGTGTGTGCGTGGTGAGCGCGGGTGCGTGCAGGATTCACGTGTGTGCGTGGTGAGCGCGGGTGCGTGCAGGACGGTCTAAGACAGTGCTGCATCTGCAGTTTCCATTCAGATGGCCTTGCCCAGCCACGTGCCACGTGGGGTTCTGCCTGCCTAGTGGAAGAGACTCCACGCTCTTTTCCCCAGGAGCCTCTTCACAGAGCCAGGGCTGGTCTGCCAAGAAGTGGGTAGCGCTTATTCATTTGCACAGAGGTTCCACGCAAAGAGGGATCTGGAAAGAAGGTGGGAGCTTCCCCAGAAATCAGAGGCCCTGCAGCCCTGAGAGGCAAGGTAGAGGACAGCCCAGCTGCTATGGCAGACTTGGTGGCCACCTTTCTTCCTAGTCTCCAAGCAGTCTGCTGCTATAAAGGAAGGGGTGGGGGAGAGATGGTGAGAAGGGGGTACCAGGAGGAGGGGGCCACGAGTGCCTGAGGGACAGTCACCAGGGGGCAAGACATGACGCCAGCCAGGGGGAGGAGATGCCTCCTGCCCCGACCCACTTACCACCATGACATGAGCAGGTGGAGGGGGGTGAACCAGGGTCACCTGGGTTGGCAGCAGAGTGAGGGGACTTGAGCTGTCTTGGCTGTGACCCCCTGAGTCCCCCTTTCAGGTACGTGTGGCCATTTTTTTTTTTTTTTTTTAGAGATAGGGTCTTGCTGTGTTGCTCAGTCTGGCCTCAAAACTCTAGGGCTTAAGTGGCCCTCCTGCCTCTGCCTCCGAAAGTGCTGGAAGGACGGGCATGTGCCGTTGAGCCTGGCTGCCTGTGGCCATTTGAAATATTTTTTCTTTTTCTTTCTTTCTTTTTTTTTTTTTTTTTTTTTGAGACAGAGTCTCGCTCTGTCACTCAGGCTGGAGTGCAATGGCGCGATCTCAGCTCACTGCAATCTCCGCCTCCCAGGTTCGCGCCATTCTCCTGCCTCAGCAGCTTGAGTAGCTGGGACTACAGGCAGCTGCCACCACGCCTGGCTAATTTTTTTTTGTATTTTTAGTAGAGATGGGGTTTCACTGTGTTAGCCAGGATGGTCTTGATCTCCTGACCTCCTGATCTGCCTGCCTTGACCTCCCGATCTGCCCGCCTTGACCTCCCAAAGTGCTGGGATTACAGGCATGAGTCACTGCGCCCGGCCGAAATATTTTTTTCTTTATAATTCACCCTGTTTTTAAGTGTAGATTTCATAGCTGGATGTGGCAGTGCATGACTGTAGCCCCAGCTACTTGGGAGGCTGAGGCGGGAGGATTGCTGGAACTCAGAAGTTCAAGTCAGGTGGAGGCTGCAGTGAGCTATGATCGTGCTCCAGCCTGGGAGACACAGCAAGACCCTGCCTCAAAATAAAATAAAATGGGGCCAGGCGTGGTGGCTCACGCCTGTAATCCCAGTACTTTGGGAGGCCGAGGCGGGCAGATTGCCTGAAGTCAGGAGTTCGAGACCAGCCTGGCCAACATGGTGAAACCCTGTCTCTACTGAAAATACAAAAAATGAGTCAGGCGTGGTGGCGGGCGCCTGTAGTGCCAGCTACTCGGAGGCTGAGGCAGGAGAATCGCTTGAACCCGGGGAGCGGAGGTTACAGTGAGCCAAGGTCATGCCACTGCACTCCAGCCTGGGCGACAGAGCAAGACTCTGTCTCAAAATAAAATAATAAAGTAAAATAAAATGATAAAATGAAATAAAAAATAGGCCAGGCGCAGTGGCTCACGCCTGTAATCCCAGCCCTTTCGGAGGCTGAGGCGGACAGATCGCCTGAGGTCAGGAGTTCAAGACCAGTCTGGCCAACATGGTGAAACCTCGTCTCTACTAACAATTGAAAGATTAGCTGGCTGTGGTGGTGCACGTCTGTAGTCCCAGCCACTCAGGAGGCTGAGGCAGGAGAATTGCTTGAACCCGGGAGGCGGAGGTTGCAGTGAGCCGAGATCACGCCACTGCACTCCAGCCTGGGCGACAGAGCAAGACTCTGTCTCAAAATAAATAAATAAAATAAAAAATATGTTTCAGTGGCTTTTAGTACAGTCACAGGGTTATGCAACCACCACCACGGTCAATTTCAGAACCTTCCTATGCCTTTAGAGGGCAGCCTCGTCCCCATCAGCTGTCACTCCCCATTCCCGTCCCCCAGCCCCTGGCACCCACATGTTCACTTCCGGACTCTGGATTGGCCTGTCCTGGACATTCGTAGAAATGGGATCACACACTGTGTGTCCTTTCGTGTCTCTGGCCTCTCGCAGAACGTGCTATCCTCAAGGCGCAGCCACGCTGTAGCCGGTGCTAGAGCCTCATTCCTTTTCTTGGCTGGGTCATATTCCACTCTGAGTAGACTACATTTTCATCCTCCATTTCTCTGCTGATGAGGAGGCCATTTGAATGTGGGAGCTTTTTTTTTTTTTTTTTTTTTTAGATGGAGTCTTGCTCTGTTGCCCAGGCTGGAGTGCAGTGGCGTGATCTGGGCTCACTGCAACCTCTTCCTCGCAAGTTCAAGCCATTCTCGTGCCTCAACCTCCCGAGTAGCTGGGACTACAGAGACGCACCACCACACTCGGCTAATTTTTGTGTTTCTAGTAGAGACGAGGTTTCATCATGTTGGCCGGGCTGGTCTTGAACTCCTGACCTCAGGTGATCCGCCTGCCTCAGCCTCCCACAGTGCTGGGATTCCAGGTGTGAGCTCCCATGCCCAGCCTGAATGTGGAGCTTTGGGGTTTGAGCTTCAGTGCTGTCCTTCTCTTCTGCCCCCACTAGGGCCCAAAGCTCAGTCGGACAAGTGCGTTCCTGACCGAGATCCTCGCTGGGAGGTGCTGGATGTCACCAAGAAGGTGGTGGCCAGCCCCCGGGTCATCTCCCTGGCCAAGCCCAAACTGCGCAAGGGCCTCAACGAGGGCTACAACCCCTATTACATCTCCCCGGCCTCCCTGGTGGCCCAGGCCTCCCCTCGCCCCTATGAGCTTGCCACCCCCAAAAGCATCACCAGAAAAGTGTGATCAACCCAGGCCTGGCCCCTAAGACCTCCGCTCCCAGTAAACACCCTCAGGCACCCTAACCCTGTGTATGTGATTATTCTGAGCTTTTTGGCCTGGAGAAGGGAGGGCAGGCTGGAAGGCCAAAAGAAGGATGAGGAGGACAATAATACTTATTTTTGCATCCAACCTGCGATTTGTCCAGCTGTTTATTTTCCGAGTCACTTTCACTGACCATCTCTAGCGCCTTCTGAATCTCTTCAGTCCAGACTTCTTCATCCACTCCTCCTGAGGGCCCACGGGACCGTCAGAGTCGGAACGACAGCCACAATCAAAGCAGCCGACGCTCCTCCTGAGGACCCACGGGACCGTCAGAGTCGGAACGACAGCCACAGTCAAACCAGCTGACACCTGTTACACAACTTATGGATCTTTAGAGTGACCTAATGATGGAGGGATTATCATTGTCCCCATTCCACAGACGTGGAGATTGAGGCTCAAATAGGTTAGGAAAACACCCCCAGTCCCTGCTATGGCCTGAACGCCTGTGTCTCCCCCAAATTCATATGTCGTAATTCCCACCCTCAAGGTGATGGTATTAGGAGGTGAGGCCTCGGGGAGGCGATGAGGTTATGGCGCAGAGCTGTCATGCATGGCATTGGTGAACTTATAAAAGAGGACCAAGAGATACCTGTCTGCCATGTGAGGACACTGAGAAGCAGGCGGTGTGCAACCAGGAGGACCCCCGTCACCAGCACCTGATCATGCTGGCACCCTGGTCTCAGGCTTGCAGCCTCCAGGACTGTGTGAAATAACCTTCTATTGTTTCTAACCCACCAGTCTATGGTACTTTGTTACAGCAGGGCAAATGGACAAAGACAGTTCCCATCTTAGCATCTGTTCGCTGCTGTAACAAACGCCCACAAATGGGGTGACTTAAAACACTACAGATTCGGGCCGGGCGTGGTGGCTCACGCCTGTAATCCCAGCACTTTGGGAGGCTGAGGCGGGCGGATCGCTTGAGGTCAGGAGTTCGAGACCTGACCAACATGGCAAAACCCCATCTCTACTGAAAATGCAAAAATTAATTGGGTGTGGTGGCGCATGCATGTAATCCCAGCTACTCAGGAGGCTGAGACAGGAGACGCTTCTGAACCTGGGAGGTCGAGGCTGCAGTGAGCCGAGATCGCACCACTACACTCTAGCCTGGGCGACAGAGAGAGACTGTAAGACTCTGTCTCAAAAACAACAACGACAACAAAAATCACATTTATTCTCTTATCCTTCTGGAGGCTGGCGTCCAAAGTGGATCGCACTTGGACTAAAGTCCAAGTATCAGCAGGGCTGCTTCTTCCAGAGGCCCCAGGGGAGAGTCTGTTTGCCGCCTTTTCTGGCATCTGGAGGCGCTTGCATCCCTGGTGTAGGGCTGCGGGCTGAGGCCTTTCATCTTCACATCCAGCAGCACAGCCTCTTCTCTCTGACTCTCACCCTCCTGCCTCCTCTCTTGAGGACACTGTAATGACCTTGGGCCACCTGGGTCATCAGGATAATCTCTCATCTCAGCATCCTTAATCCCATCCGCAAATCTCTTGTCATTTAAGGTGACCCACTCACAGGCCTGGGGACTGGGCTGGGAACGTCCTTGATCATTTAAGGTGACCCATTCACAGGCCTGGGGACGGGGCTGGGAATGTCCTCGAGGTGCTATTCTGCCAACCACAGAGAGTGGCGGCTTCCTTGGCACTCTCAATTTCTCTGTAGCCTGGAAGTGGGTGACATGGCTGGATGGGAGAGAGTTTTAGGAAGTACAATGTCAGAACTGGGTGAAATAAAATGACCAGGGCTGGCCGCGGTGGCTCACGCCTTAATCTCAGCATTTTGGGAGGCCAAGGCTGGGGGGTCGCCAGAGGTCAGAAGCACCAGACCAGCCTGGCCAACATGGCGAAATCCCATCTCTACTAAAAATGTAAAAATTAGCCAGGCGTGGTAGTGGACACCTGTAGTCCCAGCTACTTGGGAGGCTGAGGCAGGAGAATCACTTGAACCCGGGAGGCGGAGGTTGCAGTGAGCCAAGATCACACCACTGCACTCCAGCCTGGGTGACAGAGCGAGACTCTGTCTCAAAATAAAAAAATAAATAATCAGACTGTGGCGTCTGTGAAAGAAGCAGAGAGTACCCTGTTTCTCATGGGGTGGTATCACCATTTACCAAGATAGGGAACATTGGGAGAGGAGCTTTCTTCTAAATATGAGAGTGGGTAATGAATTCTGGGATTGAAACTGTAGAGTTTCAAGGTGCTTTGATTTTTTTTTTTTTTTTTTTTTTTGAGACAGAGTCTCGCTCCGTTACCCAGGCTGGAGTGCAGTGGTGTGGTCTCAGCTCACTGCAGCCTCCGACTCCCAGGTTCCAGTGATTCTCCTGCCTCAGCCTCCAGGGTAGCTGGGATTAGAGGCATGCACCACCATGTCTGGCTAATTTTTGTATTTTTAGTAGAGACGGGGTTTCACCATGTTGGCCAGGCTGGTCTCGAACTCCTGACCTCAGGTGATCTGGCCACCTCGGCCTCTCAAAGTGCTAGGATTACAGGCGCGAGCCACCATGCCTGGCCGGTGCTTTGCTGTTTCCAAGAGAAAATATACACCTACATCTGCACCGACATCTGTACCTGCAACTACATCTGTGCCTGCACCTACACCTCTGCCTATACTTACTCTTGTGCTGACACCTGCACCTAATCCTACAATGCACCCACACCTGTGCCTACATCTAAACCTGTGCCTGCACCTACACCTCTGCCTATATGTACAACTGTGCTACACCTACACCTGTGCCTGCACCTACACTGTTCTATGCCTACACCTGTGCCTACACCTACACCTGTGCCTGCACCTAAACCTGTGCCTGCACCGAAACCTGCACCTACACGATTTCTGCAACATTCTCTCCATTAGAGCCAAGGACAGGTGATGCCCACCAAAACCGGCCGGGCGCGGTGGCTCACGCCTGTAATCCCAGCACTTCGGGAGGCCAAGGTGGGTGGATCATGAGGTCAGGAGTTCAAGACCAGCCTGGCCAACATGGTGAAACCCCGTCTCTGCTAAAAATACAAAAATTCACCAGGCGTGGTGGCAGATGCCTGTAGTCTCAGCTACTCGGGAGGCTGAGGCAGGAGGATCACTTGAACCCGGGAGGCGGAGCTTGCGGTGAGCGGAGATCGCGCCACTGCACTCCAGCCTGGCGACAGAGTGAGACTCCGTCTCAAAAAAAAATAAAAAAATAAAAATAAAAACAAAATAACCTGTATATTCTTTAAAACTCATCATTGCCGGGCCGAGCGTGGTGGCTCATACCTGTAATCCCAGCACTTTGGGAGGCTGAGGCGGGCAGATTACTTGAGGTTAGGAGTTCAAGAACAGCCTGGGCAACACGGTGAAACTCCGTCTCTACTAAAAATACAAAACGAATTAGCTGAGCGTGGTGGCGCGTGCCTATAACTCCAACTACGCGGGAGGCTGAGGCAGGAGAATCGCTTGAGCCCGGGAGGCAGAGGTTGCAGTGAGCCGAGATAGCACCCCTGCACTCCAACCTGGGTGATGGAGTGGGATTCTGTCTCAAAAATAAATAAATAAAAATTAAAATTAAAAATAAATCAAATTAAATTAAAGGGCTAGGTGTAGTGGCTCGCGCCTGTAATCCCAGCACGTTGGGAGGATTAGGTGGGTGGATCACCTGAGGCCAGGAGTTCAAGACCAGCCTGGGCAACATGGAGAAACCTCATCTCTACTAAAAATACAAAATTAGCCGGGCGTGGTGGCTCATGCCTGTGATCCCAGCTACTCGGGAGGGTGAGGCAGGAGAATTGCTTGAAACCTGGGAGGCAGAGGTCGTGGTGAGCTGAGATCTTATTGCCCAATAAGAGTGAAATTCTGTCTCAAAATAATAATAATAATATTAGGAACAGGCTGGCAGTAGGAGTTTCTGTAGATTCGGTTTGGCATGAAACTTCAGGAAGAAGGGAATGCAGGCTGAATGAGTAACTGCCATGGGAAATCATATTTGCAGGAGGAAGGAATCTTCCCGTAAACTGGGTGCTGGCGTGGGGTTGCCTTCTAAACAACCCTGCTGTGCCAGCCTTGCTGAGTCAGAGAACAACAAAGGCTAAAATAACTCACTGTCACACATACTGTGTCACAGAAGGATTCCTACTAACAGGAGCAGAGTCCTGGCTTGATCATCATATAACCTCCTAATAAAGTCTGGTTTAGGGAGATCACCCTTATTCAAAGATGAGAAAGTAAAGGATGAGATTAAGGCTGGGCGCGGTGGCTCATGCTTGTAATCTCAGCACTTTGGGAGGCCAGGGCGGGTGGATCACCTGAGGTAGGGAGTTCAAGATCAGCCTGACCAACATGGAGAAACCCCCGTCTCTACAAAAATACAAAAAATAGCCAGGCGTGGTAGTGCATGCCTGTGATCCCAGCTACTTGGGAGGCTAAGGAAGGAGAATTGCTTGAACCTGGGAGGCAGAGGTTGTGGTGAGCCGAGATCACATCATTGCACTTCAACCTGGGCAACAAGAGTAAAACTCCATCTCTCAAAAAAGAAAGAAAGAAAAAGAAAAGGATAGGATTGAAATAAAGATGTCACAGAGAAAATAAGTTGTTTAAAAATCACCAAATACAGGCCAGGTGCGGTAGCTCATGCCTGTAATCCCAGCACTTTGGGAGGCCGAGGCAGGCAGATCACTTGAAGTTAGGAATTCAAGACCAGCCTGGCCAACATGGTGAAACCCCATCTCTACTAAAAATATAGAAATTAGCCTGGAGAGTTGGCGGGTGCCTGTAATCCCAGCTACTTGGGAGGCTGAGGCAGAAGAATCACTTGAACCTGAGAGGTGGAGGTTGCAGTGAGCCAAGATTGCACCATTGCACTCCAGCCTGGGCGACAGAGTGAAACCCTCTCTCAAAAACAAACAAACAAACAAAAAACAAACCACCAAATATTTAAGTAAATTATCACAAAGCAGGAATTCAGTTCATAGAAGATACGGAAAGGAAACAGAAGGAGATTAACATGAGGTTGCAGAATTTAGGAAAGAAATGGAAGAAAAAATGAAAGTCCAAATTAGTTAAAATGAAGTCTAAATTGCCTTAAGGAGACCAGACGTTGCAGAAGATATAATAGTAAAAGGACATGGAAAACAGGATTGACAAAAGCTAACACAATATATGAAAATAACAGATCATCATGAAGGGTCAGAGAGAAGATAATAGATTTGGAAGCTAGAAAAAGGCTATACTACATATATAAAAATTATATTCTCAAAGAAGAGATACAAAATAATGGAACGCAGCAAATATTTAAATTTATGATTTAAGAAAACTTCCCAGAAATACAAGATTTTCATCTATACATTGGAATAACTCACCATGTCCCAAGAAAAATGATACTAAATGGCTTACACCTGAGTGCATCAACATAATAAGACCAAGTGACTTAAAAGGGAAAAGCCTCACTCCAGACTTTATTTCAACAATATTTATTGCTAGAAGTCAATAGAAAAACGTCTACAAAGTTCTGGAGGACTTAATTTTGAAGTAAGATGGTCTGGAGAAATAATTTTATACCCAGCCAAACTGTCATTAAAAAATAAAGACATCAGCCAGGTGTAGCAGCTCATGCCTGTAATCCCAGCACTTTGGGAGGCTGAGGTGGGTGGATCACCTGAGGTCAGGAGTTTGAGACCAGCTTGGCCAACATGGTGAAACCCCGTTTCTACTAAAAATACAAAAATTAGCTGGGCGTGGTGGTGGGTGCCTGTAATCCCAGCTACTCGGGAGGCTGAGGCAGGAGAATTGCTTGAACTCAGGAGGCAGAGGTTGCAGTGAACCAAGATTGTGCCACTGCACTCCAGCCTGGGTGACAGAGTGAGACTCTGTCTCAAAATAAAATAAAATAAAATAAAATAAAATAAAATAAAATAAAGACATCAGACAAATGTCTTACAGCATGCAAGAATTGAAGGAACTTTCTGAAGAAACTATTTAAGAATGACTTTCAGCCAACTGAGAGAAAATGGAGAAGCCACAGCAAGAGAACTGATGCTGAGAGCTGAGTCCATCCACCTTGAGGACTGGCATTAAATAAAATCTAAGAAGAGTGGCTACAAATGTAGACGTTATAAATCTTGAAACTAGAAAGGGTATGGTTAACAAAAAGTGAGGGGAGCAGAGATAATAGGAAGTGGTACAGTTATACACATTCCCTATCAAAAAATTATTTTAAATGGATTATTCCATTAATAGAAATGTAAGTATATGTAAGAGCATAATGTTAAACAGGAAGAAAATCAATGTAATTAACTAGGATGCTGTAATTTAGGAGAGGGGGAATAGGGCAAAGCAGAAGTATTCTAATATCATTTTTTTAAACACTAGCGTCAATAGCTAGAAACAGTGTCAGCATCTAAAGCTGCGCTGTGCAGTCTTGTAGCCACATGTGGTTCTCGGGCAAGTAAAATGTGGCTAATTTGAATTGTGCGTCCTAGAAGTGTAAAACACACACCAGAGATTGAAAACAGTATGGAAAACAGAGTGTAAATATCTCAATAATTTTATATTGATTACACATGGGAAAGATAATATTTTACAGATATTTGTATTAAATAACATATTACAATTAATTTTACTTGTGTCTTTTTACATTTTTCATGTGCTTACTAGAAAACTTTAAATTGCATCACATTCTTGTTAGACAGTGTTGGTCTGAAGGAATGAAATTAAGTAGATTATATGAAATTGTAATTATAAAGGTGATCACTAGAATAAAAATACAAGCCATTTAAATTCTCAGAACAAGATGTAGTGGAGCTGTGGCACACCAGCCAGAAGATCCCCCCTAGAACTCAGCACTCGTCCTCCAGCCTCTGGGAATTGTCCTTGCCTGAAGACAACCGGTCCCCATGGTCACCTTCTCTCCCTCCCCAGTGACTGGTCAATGCATAGGTACGAAGCCTTTGTCCCGTGCCCCCGTAGGAGACAGCTCTGAGGGGCCAGCCCAGCTCCACAGCCGAAGCCTCCGTGGTAACTGTGCTGCAGATCCTTCTCTCTCTGCCCTGCTGCCTTCACCTCCCCACAGGTGCCAATCCCGAGGGCCCTCCTGTCAGAATTTCCTGCAATACAAATCTCTACCTCAGCATTCACTTCCTAGAGAATCTGACCTGCAAAAGGAGTTTGAGAAAGTAGATTCTAAAGTTGGATTTGGAAGCCAGATCACCCACCAGCATGCTGGTGGTGAGGCACCCGTGCCTTGTGGACGGGAACGCCGTGTGACTCACTGTGTCTTAGGTTTACTCCTACGTTTGCTCATAAGGTTGGGATTTGTCCTGTGATCCTTTCTGAGTTTAGCCTATTTAAGTCTCTTGATAGGATAAATGCTTCATCTTTGTTTTTCATCATATTTGTTACACTTTCTATTTTGTTTTGTTTTCTTTTGTTTTAAATTTCTTCTTTTTCTTTTTTAATATATATATATGTGTGTATATATGTGTGTGTATATACACATTTGTGTGTGTATATATATTTGTGTGTATATATGTGTGTGTATATGTATTTGTGTGTGTATATATATTGTGTGTATATGTATTTGTGTGTGTATATATGTGTGTGTATATATATTTGTGTGTATATATATTTGTGTGTGTATATATGTGTGTGTATATATATTTGTGTGTATATATATGTGTGTGTATATATATTTGTGGGTATATATGTGTGTGTATATATATATTTGTGTTTGTGTATATTTGTGTGTGTATATATGTGTGTATACATATTTGTGTGTGTATATATGTGTGTATATATATTTGTGTGTGTATATATTTGTGTGCATATATTGTGTACGTATTTGTGTGGGTGTATCTCTATATTTGTGTATGTATATATATTTGTGTGTGTGAATATGTGTGTGTGTGTATATATGTGTCTGTGTGTGTGTGTGTATATTTGTTATTCTTGTTGGTGGTGTTGTTTTTCGGCAGAGATGGGGTCTCATTATGTTGCCCAGGCTGGTCTTGAACTCCTAGGCTCAAGCGATCCTCCCGCCTCAGTCTCCCAAAGTGCTGGGATTACAGGTATGAGCCACCATACCCGGCCCTATTTTTTTTTTTTCTATTCATTTTCTTTTATGGCCATCTTCTCTCTCATTAGGTTACACTTTCAATTTGTATTGCTTCTTGCTATGGTTTGAATGACCGTGTCCCTCCAAAATTCACGTTGAAACTTAATCCCCAATGCAACTGTATTAAAAGGTGGCACCTTTGGCAGGTGATTCAGACATCAGGGCTCTGCCCTCAGGAGTTGATTAGCACCCTTATAAAAGGGCTGAAGGTCGGCCGGGCACGGTGGCTCACACCTGTAATCCCAGCACCTTGGGAGGCTGGGGGTGGGGGGCAGATCACCTGAGGTCGGGAGTTCGAGATCAGCCTAGCTAAAATGGTGAAACCCCATGTCCACTAAAAATATAAAAACTAGCTTGGCGTCGTGGTGCATGTCTGTAACCCCAGCTACTTGGGAGAGTGAGACAAGAGAATTGCTTGAACCCGGGAGGTGGAGGTTGCAGTGAGCCAAGATGACGCCATTGCACAGCCTGGGTGACAAAGGCAAAACTCCGTCTCAAAAAAAAAAAAAAAGGGCTCGAGGTCAAAGGGAGCACTCTCTGCCCGTCCCTCTGCCATGTGAGGGTTCAGTGTTCCTCCCTTTGGAGGATGCTGTACCAAGGCACCATCTTGGGAGCAGAGACCAGGCTCCCACCAGACACCAAAACTGCTGGTGCCTTGATCAAGGCTTTCCAGCCTCCAGAACTGTGATAAATAAACGTGTTTTTAAAACATATATATAAACTACCGCATCCGTGGTGCTTTATTACAGCAGCATGAATAGACTAAGATGGTTTTTTTTTTTTTTGAGACGGAGTCTCGCTTCGTCGCCCAGACTGGAGTGCAGTGGCGTGATCTCGGCTCACTGCAACCTCCGCCTCCCAGGTTCACGCCATTCTCTGGCCTCAGCCTCCTGAGTAGCTGGAACTACAGGCGTCCGCTACCACGCCCGGCTAATTTTTGTATTTTTAGTAGAGACGGGGTTTCACCGGGTTGGCCAGGCTGGTCTCGATCTCTTGACCTCGTGATCCGCCCACCTCGGCCACCCAAAGTGCTGGGATTACAGGCGTGAGCCACCGCGCCCGGCCTTGTTTGTTTTTTTAAACCTGTCAAAACGTGACTCATGTTTTGTGGCACAGGTTAGGTCTCCAGGAAATAGACTTCGAGACAGAGATGATGTGCAGAAATATTGTGGGGGTTACCCTTGGGGTCAACACCTGTCAGAGAGTGAAGGAGGCAGGGCTGGAGGGAGGGAGGAGCGAGCTGAGATAACCAAGCCTCCTCCAGCCCTACAGGAGCTCTGCAGCCTCATGGTTGACCCCAGTTGGTCTCAGGTGCCTGGGTCTTTATAGATCTGTACCAAGCAGTCGCTGATGTGGGCCGCCCCTCAGAGGGATAACTGACCCTGAGCAGAGGGGGACGTTAGTGCTTGTGTAGGGGAGGGTTTGATGACGCACCCAGCAGCATCCACTACTCACAGCTCCTCCGGTATCCTGTGAGGCCTCTTTTTCTAGCGAAAATTTGCAAGTGGGACATTGCTTGGGTGAACTACAGCGCCCCCTGCCTCCCCGCCTCGAGGCTGCAATGGATTCATCACCCCCGGCTCCACCACGCAGTCTCCATCTGCTCCAAGAGACGTAGCGATGTGGTGACCTGGATCCTCATGCCGGGACACCATGCCTCTGTCAAACTTGAGAGCTGCCCGGTGACCATGAAAACCAGGCAGAGAAGAAACAGGGAGGCTGTAGTGGAGGCACATGCAGGCATATCTCCTCCAACGTGAGGTGTCCGCTCAAACCACTGTGCCACGGCCAGGGGCACCCTCTCCAGCCTCTCCCCTTAAGCTCTCTGTTCAAGATTCACTGCTCTTTATTTTCTGAGTTTTACTTCATTTTATGCTCATGGAATAATTGCAAGAATGAGTATAGTAGAAAGCCTCCATACCGGCCGGGTGCGGTGGCTCACGCCTGTAATCCCAGCACTTTGGGAGGGCGAGGTGGGCGGATCACGAGGTCAACAGATCGAGACCATCCTGGCCAACATGGTGAAACCCCGTCTCTACTAAAAATACAAAAATTAGCCGGGTGCGGCACATGCCTGCAGTCCCAGCTACTCCGGAGGCTGAGCCAGGAGAATGGCGTGAACCCGGGAGGTGGAGCTTGCAGTGAGCCGAGATGGTGCCGCTGCACTCCAGCCTGGGCGACACAGTGAGACTCCGTATCAAAAAAAAAAAAAAAAAAAATTTACACAGGTTTATCTTTTCTGGCATTAACTTTTTTTTGTTGTTGTCGTTGTGGTTTTTTTTTTTTGAGACGGAGTCTTGCTCTATCGCCCAGGCTGGAATGCGATGGCGCCATCTTGGCTCACTGCAACCTCCGCCTCCCGGGTTCAAGCAATTCTCTTGCCTCAGCCTCCCGAGTAGTTGGGACTACAGGTGTGCACCACCACGCCCGGCTAATTTTTTGTATTATTTTAGTAGAGATCAGGTTTCACCATGCTAGCCAGGCTGGTCTTGAACTCCTGACCTCGTGATCTGCCTGCTTCGGCCTCCCAAAGTGCTGGGATTACAGGTGTGAGCCACCGCGCCCGGCCTGTTTTGTTTTGAGATGGAGTTTTGCTCTGTCGCCCAGGCTGGAGTGTACTGGCGCGATCTCAGCTCACTGCAACCTCCGCCTCCCGGGTTCAAGTGATTCTCCTGTCTCAGCCTCCTGAGCAGCTGGGATTACAGGCACCCGCCACCACACCCCACTGTGGCATTAACATTTCTGAAGAATACAGTCCCTCTTTTGTTTAACAGAATATTCCTTATTTGGGTTTGTCTGAAATTTCCTCATATGTAGATATGGGTTGTGCATTCCTGACTGCATTCAGTGATGCCATGTCCTGCTCTGGTGCACATGGTGTGCACCTGCCCTTTACCAGGGATGCTGAGTTTTATCACCCGCCCAACAAGTGGCCTCATTTCTCCACTGAGACTAACAGTCTATGGAGACAGACTTTCAGATCTTAAAATATCCTTCACTTTTTTTTTTTTTTTTTTGAGACAGGTCTCACTCTGTTGCCCAGGCTGGGGTGCAGTGGCACAATCACTGTTCACCACAGGCTCGACCTCCTGGGCTCAAGAGATCCTCCCACCTCGGCCTCCGGAGTAGCTGGCACTACAGGCACATTATCGTCATGCTCTCTAATGTTTAAAGTTTTTTTTTTTTTCTTTTTTTGAGACAGTGTCTCACTCTGTTTCCCAGGCGGGAGGGCAGTGATCTTAGCTCACTGCAACCTCTGCCTTCCCAGGTTCAAGTGATTCTCTTGCCTTAGGTTCCACAGAATAGCTGGGATTATGGGCACTCACCACTACGCCCGGATAATTTTTGTATTTTTAGTAGAGACAGGGTTTCACCATGTTGCCCAGGCTGGTCTCAAACTCCTGACCTCAAGTGATTCTCCTGTCTCCACCTCCGCAAGTGTTAGGATTACAGGTGTGAGTCACCGTACCAGGCCACAATACCCTTCTCTTCACCGAAGTCCTCATTTGACATCTACGTGATGATTCTTGCCAAGCCCTCTCGTAAGAGTCTTCCCTGGTTGTGCCAGTCGGACTCAAGCCCTTGTCTTCGGGCCCCTCCACCTGTTACAGCACAGCACCTCACTCTCTTATCTGTTTATGCTTCTCCCTGCTTCACAGGACCTCTGGCTACCCAGCACCCAGTTGAAGACTGCATGAGATATGTGTTCAGTGACTGAATGAATAATAATAAATGAATAATAAAGGAAGGAACCAACTGTTGAACAAATCAGTGAGGACTCTTCAACACGAGGGCCAGAACCCTCAATCTCAATGATGTAAACCAGAAAAGGAGTGAGGGTAGACCCCTCCAGAGTGGTTCTTCTATCTCTTGGTTGGTGAATTCTCAGAGAACTGAGTAATGCTTTTGCATCAGGAATCAAGGCTGGTGCATGTCAAGTTCTCACTATTCATTGGCTGATCACTGGGAAACAGGAATGAGGCTCATTCCTTTCTTCCCGGTCCCCAATTCCCTTCTTCCTGGTCTCCAATTCCCTTCTTCCTGGTCTCCACTCATTTGCGCAAGCCACACATCTGGAGGCCATCCTTCACTCTCTCCAGCTTCCCTCCATCAGCGAGTCTTGTGGTGTCCACCTTCCCAAGTCTCTCTGCACTCTGGTCCAGGCCCCACAGCTCCCACCTGGCCCGTGCCTCTTCACGCCCCACCCCTGCTTCCTATCCTCTCTCTGCATCGTGCGCCCCGAAGATTCACGCACTTATCCGTCTCAAATTTAAAGTGTGGCGAGTCCTTGCCTTCCCATCCTCCACTCTAAACGCCCTGAAGACAGGCGTTAGGGCTGTCTTCTTCAAACCCTCCCCCGGAGCCTAGCACAGGATCAGAACGTGCACGTGTTCCACAAATGTTCAATCTGCGAAACAACGACGGACTGCAGAGCCAAATGGCCCTGGGGTCAAGCCCACCTCCCTGCCTCCCGCCTTGGGCTCTCCGGCGCGGGGCCGCCGTTTCTAAAACCTCTCCGACTGGTGCGCGTTCGCAAGCTCCCCAATTGGTTCTTCCGCGCGCTAGTTTGCTCATCACGGGTGCCAAAGCGCAGAAAGTTCCAGAACCACGCCGCCCGGACACCAATTCTGGCTCTATCACTGACACTCTGGGTGGCCCGTCGCCCTGGGCCTCAGTTTCCTAGTGTGCAACGTGGGGTGTTAACAGCGAGCAGCCGAGAGATTGGAGAGGTCACACGGGACCACGTGGTCCCACGCAGGTGTGATGATCAGGAATTCGTATTTTTATGGAATGCAGTCTCCTCCGCCAAGGCCAAGGCCAAAGTCAGGCAGGGTCCAGCAGAGACGGCCGGGAAGATACCGCAAGGTCGCCAGAAGCCGCCGGCCACGCTCGGCTACGCGCCCGCGCCCGCGCACCTACTACGCGCCCGGCTCGCTCTCCACCCCCTCCAGGCTCCGCCCCTGCCCCGCCCTCCAGGATCCACAGCCAATGAGTGCGCGGCCCCTCATCCGGGGATCCCGGCGCGGCCACCGCCTCCCGCGCACACACGGCCATGGCGGAGGTGAGTGAGCGGGCCGGGGGAGCCGGCCCCCCGCCCCGCGCGTCCGCGCCCCCCGCCACCGTGGCTCGGCCTCGCCGTGGGCCCCAGGGACGGAGAGCCCCGCTCTAGAGCTCTGATGTCGGCCGGGGCGCCTGGCCCGTCCGGGGCCGGAGGGGCGCGGGGCTCCGTCGGCGGCCGCCCCCGGCCCGGCCCCCCCACAACTCCCCGGCTGCCACATCGCGGGCTGCAGTGCGCATGCGCGGCGGCGCGGGGCGGGCGGGGGCCGGGGTGGGGGAGGGGAGGGACGCGGGGCGGGGCTGGTGTCGGGGGTCCGGTGGGCGCGCGGCCGCGTTCCAGGGTCCGGCTCCGGTTCCCGGCCCCGGCCCCGCGGCACGCAGGCCTCCCCTCCGCGCCTTTGCCAACTTTGCGGAGAGCTGGGGCCGCCAGGCGCCCCGCGCTCGCCGTCGGGATCCCGGTGGACCCACCGCGCCTCCGCCGCCCGCGAGCCCCCCGGCGGGGCTGGGTCAGACCCCGGGCGGGATTTGAACTCCTGCCGCGGCCCCGCCTGGCGCAAACTGGGCGCAGGGGGGGGGGGGCTGCTGGGGCCTAGAGAGCGTCGGGGCTGATCTCAGAAGAGTTGGACCAGCCTCTCCCGGGCACGAAGTTACTTCTGGAGCCGCCTCCCTCGTCCAGGAAACGAGCCCGGGACCCTTTATCTGAAATCTTTGGGGCCAGCTATATTTTGGAATCCAGAATTTTTCCGATTTGAGGATCTGTGGGATTTTGGACTGTGATGTTTGATCAAACCCATCTAGGACTGTCTAGGATAAGACAACAGATAGCTTCGTGTCAGGTCAAACCAGGAAGGAAGAAACTTTCGTTTTTGGAGCTTTTTTTGATTTTGGAGTGGTGGATGAGCCTGTGTGGACTTGCTTTCACCTTAGAGGGCCTTGGTGAAGATGGAAAGAGATAATGTAGGTGAAGGTGCGGCGGCTGCGAGGTGCTCAGTCAGTGGGACTCAGTGCATGACTTCTGTGCGCAGAAGTTACGACAGGCGGGCAGACCCAAGAGCTGATCCTATCTCTGGGATAGAGCCCATAGGAAAAGGTGCCCACCCAGCCAGGCACAGCCGCCTCGTGGGAAGCCGGGATTCGAACTGCGGCCTGGCCGTGGTGCCACGTTGCGTGTTTATGTCTTGGCACCACACGAGTGGGCGTTGTGGAAGGCAGGACTGGCCATTCTCTCCCCCTGGTGACGACCTCAGGGGCAGTAACAGGCCTTGTGTTTATGCCAAAGACGGTGTAGGTGTCTCGCTGCTAGGCCAGACCTCACCAGCCAGTTCCTTCATCGAGAGTTAGTTCTTCTTGAGACGTTTAGGGAGACTGAGTCCCCATGCGGATGGTGACTGGCCTCCAGGGTCGGAGGCAGAAGCCGCGTCTCCCAGTGGCCCTGCAGCGACGTCGTGGTCGAATGAGTTGTGCTCCTGGCATCTGGGCAACACACATGGCCTGACAGGTAGCTCTGTGTCTGGGATGGCACAAGTCAGACTCCCAAGCCAGCCTCCCCCAGAGCTGCCATGTGGCTGTTCTGCCCTGCCCTAGGCTGAGCTCCTTAATGTACACAGCAGCTCGTGGTCCGGCTGCTCCTGGTAACCCTGTTTTACAGTTTGGGGTGGTGCCCTGTTGAGTGAATTTGATTTGATTTTCTAAGGAGGTCCCGCTCTGTCCTCGGCCTGAGGATCTGGGAGTGAATGGAGCAGACAGGGCCTGTGCTATAGGGATGCAGAGTCTGGTCAGAGAGAGACGTGGGTGGGTTAGGACCAACAAGTATGAGGTGCTGAGCGTGAGGGGCCATGGCGGGCTCTCTGACCACCGGACTTGTCCTGTGTGGTCTTGTGCAGGCTGCCCCTTTCCTCCTCTCTGGAATGGGAAGCTTAATGGTCAGCCTTCAGCGCTAGGAGGTCTGATGAGGTCCTGCCACAATGGCTTGTACATAGAAGTTGAATCTTGTGAAGTTGACGATATTGCGCTGTTTTTAACCCGTAAAAGTGGCAATTTGTCACTTTATAGCACGTGATCAGTACTAGCTACTTTATTATGTATCGGTATCCCAGATTAATTATGAGCACCACAGTGGCAGACGGGAATGCTTCATACTTTTCTCAAGGATACTAGATTAATCTTTTAAAAACCTAAGAGCACCATCTTTTGCTCCTGCCTAAAACCCTCCATGGCTTTTCATGGTCCCTGGGGTAAAATGCTCCTCCTTGCTGAGTCCCGCAGCCCTGTGAGGTGGTCCCCACGGATCTGCTGCCTACTCTAGGGCCCTGGGCTCCTGTTTGCTGGTGCACTCTACCCCTTTAGGGGCTGCCAACGAGTGATTCCACCTCGACTCAGGCCCCCCAGGCCTTCCCTGACCCGCAGTTGCAGAGCCCATGCGCCCTGTTTTCTCCTCTCGGTACCATACATGTCCACTTGTTTGTTATCTGTCTCCAAAACTAGCAGCTCCATGTGGGTGGAGGCAGGTGGAACTTGTTTCTCGGGTTAACCACCACGCCACTGCCTTGCTGAGCCCAGAGTGGGCGCCCGGGGAACATTGGTCAGACAGAGGAGTGGGGTGCTGGGCGGTCCAACAAGCTCCTGGCACTTGAGTTGGTGTGGGTGGGAGGAGGTTGTTCCAGTGACACTGGGGAGAGGGCTTGGGGCATGGGAGAGGTAGGTGCAGCCGTCTTGACGAATGGAACCTGCCACCCTGTCATTTTGGGTTAAGCTTTGAAGGGTGGCCCCTTGTGCTTTCTGGTGCACTCTACACCATTGGGGGCTGCCCTGGGAGAAGGGCTGGTCTGTGCTCTGCACTCAGGCCTCTGGTGCAGTCTTTATGCTGAGTAGCTGGCTGCCGCTTCTGCTGCCTGAAGACCCTGGTGGATGCCTGGGTCTGTGGCCTGTTGTCCTCTGGACCTTGTTTCTAGAACGCTGTTTGCGCTTCCTTCGCTTTTTTTGTTGCCTGGAATACCCTTGGCCTGCTCCCCCTCTTTTTCCTGCGTCCACTTTGACAAAACAGAGGACTTTGTCTTTCCTGGGAGTGAACTCAGAGGGAAACATGCAGTGTTCTCAGTGAGTGAAGCAGAGTCCCTGGGAACCTGCTTTGAGAGTAGACTTGCAGCTGGACACCAGGCAGGGGCAGCAGGAGGAAGAAGATCCGTGAAGTCTGTATTCCGTGGTAAGTTCCAGGAACTCAGAGTCGCCTGGAAATGAGCTTGGGGATCCCAGGCTGCTCAGGGCCTCCCTGTTGGTGGCCCTTTCTGCCGTTCCCAGCCGCTTCCCTCTTTGCCCCCCTCTGCCTTAGCTCTCCTGTTAAATGGCAAGTCACATAAGGGCCAGATGCTCCTCAGACCCTGCAGACCGCCTCTCCTGGGGCCGTATGTTACTCCCTGTTACTCGATGTGGATCTCGAGCCTGCGGGGCTGTTGTCCACTCGCCGTCCAGACTGGGGCCTCACTCGATGTGGTCGCCTGCCCTCCCCTTGTTAGTCCGGCTCCTGGTTGCGGGAGTAGAAAGCCAGCCCCTGACTGAGGCAGGAACCGTTGCCCAGAGAGCCTGTCCTCCCCCACAAGCCAGAGGGTCCTAGAGGGGCCGAGGGTGATTTCAGAGGTCACTTAGGGTGCTGTCCCTGTGGCTTCACACCGCGTGTGGCTGTGCAGAGTGGTTGTGGGCTGGTGGCCACCTGCTGTGTCCTGGAAAGACGTGAGGCCATCTCTGTCGGACCCGGGCCAAACCCAGGGCGGGAGGCGTGAGATGCCCCTGCAGGTGCCATGCACTCCGTGCCGCTTTTGCTTCCAGTCCCACTGGGGGCCCTGCTGGCTCTCCCGTCTGTCTTCTGTTTGTCCTCTGCCACCACGGAGCTAAACTTTCTACAGCTGGATGGGTCATGTCACTCTCCACTTAGAGCTTGAGGTGCTCCTTGGTCCTTGGCAGCCTTGTTGCTGGAGTCACTCCAGGGCCAGTGGCTGCCCCAGCTCCCTTCCATGGCTTTGCTGTACGTTGCTGTACAGTCGGCCCTTGAACCTCACGGGTTTAAACTGCATGGGTCACTTATACATGGATTTCCTTCCATCTCTGCCACCCCGAGACAGCAAGACCAACTCCTCCTCTTCCTCCTCAGCCTACTCAACGTGAAGGTGATGAGGACGAAGACCTTTAGGGTGATCCACTTCCACTTAATGAATAGTAAATACACTTTCTCTTTCTTACAGTTTTCTTAATAACTTTTTCTGTAATTTACTTTTTATGTGAGAATACAGTACATAATACAATATATAAAATGTGTTTATCAACTGTTGATGTTATCAGTAATGCTCCTGGCCAACAGGAGGCTATTAGTCAAGTTTCGGGGAGTCAGAAGTCATGCATGGGTTTTCACCTGTGTGGAGGGTTGGCACCCGTAACCCCGTGTTGTTCAAAGGCAACTGTACTAGCTGTTGTGCTCCCCAGTAGTGTGACGGGCCAGAAAGGGTTTGCAAGCCGCTGGCCTGAGCTCCACTTTGTAACTGCACCACTTAACCTGCTGTGTGAGTTTGGGTAACCGACTGTCTCTTTGAGCTTGTTTCCTTGTTTTTCTTATGAGGGGAATGATTATACCACCTGTGAGGTTTTTTCTTTTTTTTTTTTTGAGACGGAGTCTCGCTCTGTCGCCCAGGCTGGAGTGCAGTGGTGCAATCTCGGCTCACTGCAAGCTCCGCCTCCCGGGTTCACACCATTCTCCTGCCTTAGCCTCTCCGAGTAGCTGGGACTACAGGCGCCCGCCACCACACCCAGCTAATTTTTGTTTTTTTTTTTTTTTTTTTTTTAGTAGAGACAGGGTTTCATCGTGGTCTCAATCTCCTGACCTCATGATCCGCCCGCCTCGGCCTCCCAAAGTGCTGGGATTACAGGTGTGAGCCACCACGCCCGGCCTGAGGTTTTTCTTGAGGACCTGTGAAGAAGTATTGAAATTCTTACTACACAAGTTTTTAAACTTCATTAAATACTTTAATCTACTCTTTTTGGCAACAGCTTTACTGAGGTATAATTCATTTACCATGCAGTTCACCATTTTAATGTGTCCAGTTCAGTGGCTGTTAGTATATTCACCGAGTTGTGCAGTCACCATCACAGTCAATTTTAGGACATTTTCATCACCCCAAAAGGAACCCCACACACCTTGGTGGTCACTCCCCAAACCCCAGATCAACCCCCAGCCCCTTTCCACTAGGAATCCATTTTCTGTCTCTACGGATTTGCCTGCTCTAGACATTTGAGATTAAATGAGTCATACGATGCGTGGCCTTTCGTGTCTGGCTGTTTTCAGGAGCATGAGTCTTTCGAGGTACGTCCATGTGGTAGCGTGTCAGTGCGTCCGTCCTTTGCCCGATTGCCAGTCCTTTGTTTTGTTTTTGTCAGCTGATGGATATTAGGACCCTGACCTGGGTCACATGGTTAAATACTATTTAACTTTTGGAGGAACTGCTGGACTGTTTTCCAAAGTGGCTGCACTATTTTAACATTCCCACCAGCGGGGCACAGGAGAGTTCCAGTTTGTCCACGTTCTTGCCAACACTTATTACTATCTGTCTTTTGAACACAGTTTTTATTCTCTGATTAGGAAGTGGTATCATAGTGTGGACTTTGCTTGCTTTTCCCTGATATTACATGGAGCATCTTTTCCTGTGCTTATTGGCCATTTGTCTTTCCTCTTTGGAGAAATGTCTGTTCAGATCCTTTGCCCATTTTTCAATGGGATTATCTCTTCCTTATTGAGTTTTAAAAGTTCTTTATACTGAGAACAAGTTCCTTATCAGATAGATGATTTTTCAGATATTTTCTCCTATTCTCTCAGTTGTCCTTTCACTTTCTTTGTAGCATCCTTTGAAGCACAAAAGTTTTTAATTTTGGTGAAGTTGTTTATCCATTTGGGTTTTTTTTTTTTTTTTTTTTTGTCACTTGTGATTTTGGTGTCTTATCTTAAGAAACCATTGCCAAATCCAAGGTCACAAACTTTTTTTCCGCCACATTTTTAGACTCAATCAAAAGATTACAAATATTTATCCATATATTTTCTCTGAAAAGTTGTATGGTTTTAGCTCTTATATTTAAGGCCTTTGATCCCTTTTGAAGTAATTTTTGCATATGGTGTGAGACAGAGATCCAACCTCATTCTTTTGCACATGGATATTCAACTGTCCCACTACTATTTGTTAAAGACTGTTCATTCCCCCATGGAACTGTTTTGATACCTTTGTTGAAATCCAATTGACTGTGAATGTGTGAGTGTATTTCTGGATTCTCAGTTCTAGTTCATTGATCTTTGTGCTGTCCTTATGGCAGTACACACTGTTTTGATTGCTGTGGCTCTGTGGTGAATTTTGAAATTAGGAAGTATTGTTTCAAGATTGTTTGGGGCTGTTTTGGGTACCTTGAGCTTCCATATGCTTTTTGAAATTGGCTTGTGGGTTTCTACAAAGAAGCCAACTGGGGTTCAGATAGAGACGGTGTTGAATCTGTCAATCAGTGGAGGGTGTTGCCGTCTTAATGTTGTCTTCTCAGCCATGAACGTGGGATGCCTTTTCATTCCCTTGGATCTTCCTTCCAACACTGCTTTGTTCACTCAGAGTACTGTACACATTTCACACTTCCCTGGATGCTATTGTAAATGGAATTGTTCTTTTTTGTATTTGTTGCTTTTACATAGAAATAAAATTGATTTTTATGTATTGATTTTGTGTACTGCAACCTTGCTGAACTCACTTTAGTTTGAATAGTTTTTTAGATCATGTCACCGGCACCAGCACAGAGATAGTTTTACTTCTTCCTTACCAATCTTTTTCGTTTTTTTTTTTTTTTTTTTTTTTTGAGATGGAGTCTTGCTGTATCGCCAGGCCGGTGGCACGATCTCAGCTCACTGCAATCTCTGCCTCCTGGGTTCAAGCGATCCTCCTGCCTCAGCCTCCCGAGTAACTGGGACAACAGGTGCCTGCCACCACACCGGGCTAATTTTTACATTTTAGTAGAGACAGGGTTTCACCTTGTTGGCCAGGATGATCTCCATCTGTTGACCTCGTGATCTGCCCACCTTGGCCTCCCAAAGTGCTGGGATTACAGGCATGAGCCACCTCGCTCAGCCTTTTTTTTTTTTTTTTTTTTTTTTTTTTTTGGTGAGATGGAGTCTTGCTCTGTTGCCCAGGCTGCAGTGCAGTGGCACGATCTCAGCTTACTGCAACGTCCGCCACCCTGGTTCAAGCAATTCTCCTGCTTCAGCCTCCTGAGTAGCTGGGATTACAGGCACATGCCACAATGCCTGGCTAATTTTTTTGTATTTTTGGTAGAGACAGGGTTTCACCATGTTGGCCAGGCTGGTCTTGAACTCCTGACCTCAAGTGATCCCCCGCCTGGGCCTCCCGAAGTGCTGGGATTACAGGCGTGAGCCACCGTGCCCGGCTTCCTTACCGATCTTGATTCTTTTATTTGATGCTTTTACGCTGACTACACCATCCATTTAGCATGAGAGGCGAGAGTACACGTTGCTGTGCTCATGGTGTGAAGGAGGAAGCAGCCTTTCCCCACTGAGGGCAATGAGAAGTATGGGTTTTTCCGAGATGTTGTCAGCTTGAGAAGGAAGCTCCCTTCTGTTCTGAGTTTGTTGGGTATTTTTCATTATGGAAGTATGTTGGATTTTGTTGGATTGGGTATGTTGAGATGATCTTGTGTTGTGTTGTTTATTTTAGTGATGTGATGTATTATATTAATTGACTTTTGGATGTTAAATAGACCTTGCATCCCTGCGGTAAATCTTACTTGGTCATGGCTTTATAATCATCTTTATATGTTGCTGGATTCAGTTTGCTAGTATTTTGTTGAGGTTTTTGTGTTTATGTACATGAGAGATATCGTGGCTTCTTGTGGTGGCTCACACCCGTAATCCCAGCACTTTGGGAGGCCGAGGTGGGTGGATCACTTGAGTCAGGAGTTCGACACCAGCCTGGGCAACATGGTGAAACCCCATCTCTAGTAAAAATACAGAAATTAGCTGGGCGTGGTGGCGGGCACCTGTAGTCTTAGCTACTCGGGAGGCTAAGGCAGGAGAATCACTTGAACCTGGGCAGCAGAGGTTGCAGTGAGCCAAGATTGCGCCACTGCACTCCAGCTGGGCAACAGAGCAAGGCTCTGTCTGGAAAAAAAAAAGAGAGAGATATTGAACATGTGATACGGTAACTTATAATGGTTTTGTTTGCCTTTTTTTTTTTTTTTTTTTTTTTGAGACGGAGTCTCGCTCTGTCACCCAGGCTGGAGTGCAGTGGCGCTATCTCGGCTCAATGCAAGCTCCGCCTCCCGGGTTCACGCCATTCTCCTGCCTCAGCCTCTCCGAGTAGCTGAGACTACAGGTGCCCGCCACCATGCCCGGCTAATTTTTTGTATTTTTAGTAGAGATGGGGGTTTCACCATGGTCTCGATCTCCTGACCTTGTGATCCGCCCACCTCGGCCTCCCAATTGTTTGCCTTTTTATAAAAAAAATTGAGGTAATTGACAAACCATAAAATATGCCCATTTTAAAGTTTATATTCATTGATTTTTAGTGTATTCATGGCCATGCAACCATCACCTCTATCTGATTCTAAAACATTCTGTCATTCCCGAAAGAAGCCCTATCCCCGTTAGCAGTCCACTCTCCCACTGTCTCTCTCCCAGGCTCCTGGCCCCCACGAGCCCCCATTCTGTCTGGGGATTGGCCTGTTCTGGACGAGCCCCCATTCTGTCTGTGACTGGCCTGTTTTGGGACGTTTGGTATCAGTGGACCCTACGCTGTGGCCGTTGGTGTCTGGCTTTCCTCCAGCGCATGCCATTCTTGAGCTTCATCAGGTTGCAGTGTGGGTCAGGATTGTAGGCCTGTGTGTGGGCAGTTTTCAGTGTCACATGATGCATGTCCTGCCCTGGGCGAGAACGCCTCCACCCCGTGACGGTCCTTGGTGGGAGGCGGGGCGAGTGGCGGCCACACGCGTGTGCTGCTTCTAGTGCCCCCCAGCCCGCAGAGGCAGAGACAAAGCCCCGTCCCCGGTCACCGGGAACTGGGCTCTGACCAGGGCTTGCTCTTGGCTGCCACAACTGTGATGTCCAGAAGAAGGTTTTGGGCCGGCCCGAGCTAACCCTGCCTCTCTTCCTTCGCAGGCCTCCTCGCTGGGGAGGCAGAGTCCTCGCGTGGCCTCCTGCCTCGAGCACAGCCTGTGCCCCGGGGAGCCGGGGCTTGCAGACAACAAGCAGGTACCTTCCTCCCTCACTCCCCCTGCTCAGGTCCGCAAGGCCTTTGTAGCTGTGAGAGACAGAACGCCTGCTGGGCCTGGCTGAGCTGTGGACTGGCACAGCTTGGGCTTCCAGAGTCCAGGGTGTCCCAGCTCCCACCGTTCAGATGGAGCTGTGGGGCAGAGTGGTCAGGACTCCATCTTCCTGTTCTTTTAGCATGGGGCAGGAGCCCAGGTGACCCAAGACCATCCTCAGAGCCCAGCACCCCCAGCAGAGGACCTGGGCACATGCTTGCACCGAGCTGAGGGCTGCCTCATCTTGCCAGGATGTTGGGAAGGGGTGGCTTGCTGAGGGAGCTGGGGCTGAGAAGGTGGAGGGTGGCGAGACAGGCAGCACCCCGGGTTCCCTGCACCTCCCTGCGCTGCTGCTTGCCCGGTGGGCATCAAGGTCCCATGCCCGCCTGCCAGCCACCTGTGTTGGGCCCGTGGGAGGAGCTGACGCTGTAGGGCAAGGGTCTCTATGACTGTTCTTTCTTCCCCTGGCTGGGCTCCTTCTGCGGGCCAGGTGTGGGGCTGCATCTCTTTCCGGTATCAAACTAGTCCCCAGAGAAGGCAGTGCCATCCCTGTTTTTCCCTCACGTGGCTCCTCCGAGGATACGGTGGTCACTGAGGGTCCGGGCGCACC
>NW_022096871.1:0-4815 GCF_006542625.1 Nomascus leucogenys
GATTGAGCAGTTCTGAAACACTCTTTCTGTAGAAACTGCAAGTGGACATTCGGAGCGCTAAGGGGCCTACTGGAAAAGGAATATCTTCAAATAAAAACTACACAGAAGCATTCTGTGAAACTTCTTTCTGTTTGTCATTCAACTAACAGAGTTGAAGCTTACTTTTGATTGAGCAGTTCTGAAACACTCTTTCTGTAGAAACTGCAAGTGGACATTCGAGCGCTAAGGGGCCTATATGGAAAAAGGAATATCTCAAATAAAAACTACACAGAAGCATTCTGTGAAACTTCTTCTTTCTGTGCATTCAACTAACAGAGTTGAAGCTTACTTTTGATTGAGCAGTTCTGAAACACTCTTTCTGTAGAAACTGCAATGGACATTCGGAGCGCTAAGGGCCTATAGTGGAAAAAGGAAATCTTCAAATAAAAACTACACAGAAGCATTCTGTGAAACTTCTTTCTGTTCTGTCATTCAACTAACAGAGTTGAAGCTTACTTTTGATTGAGCAGTTCTGAAACACTCTTTCTGTAGAAACTGCAGGGACATTCTGAACGCTAAGGGGCCTATAGTGGAAAAAGGAATATCTTCAAATAAAAACTACACAGAAGCATTCTGTGAAACTTCTTTCTGTTCTGTCCATTCAACTAACAGAGTTGAAGCTTACTTTTGATTGAGCAGTTCTGAAACACCTTTCTGTAGAAACTGAAGTGGACATTCGAGCGAAGGGCCTATAGGGAAAAAGGATATCTTCAAATAAAAACTACACAGAAGCATTCTGTGAAACTTCTTTCTGTTCTGTGCATTCAACTAACAGAGTTGAAGCTTACTTTTGATTGAGCAGTTCTGAAACACTCTTTCTGTAGAAACTGCAAGTGGACATTCTGAACGCAAGGGGCCTATAGTGGAAAAAGGAATATCTTCAAATAAAAACTACACAGAAGCATTCTGTGAAACTTCTTTCATTCTGTGCATTCAACTAACAGAGTTGAAGCTTACTTTTGATTGAGCAGTTCTGAAACACTCTTTCTGTAGAAACTGCAAGTGGACATTCGGAGCGCTAAGGGGCCTATAGTGGAAAAAGGAATATCTTCAAATAAAAACTACACAGAAGCATTCTGTGAAACTTCTTTCTGTTCTGTGCATTCAACTAACAGAGTTTGAAGCTTACTTTTGATTGAGCAGTTCTGAAACACTCTTTCTGTAGAAACTGCAAGTGGACATTCGAGCGCTAAGGGGCCTATAGTGGAAAAAGGAATATCTTCAATAAAAACTACACAGAAGCATTCTGTGAAACTTCTTTCTGTTCTGTGCATTCAACTAACAGAGTTGAAGCTTACTTTTTAGAGCAGTTTGAAACCCTTTCTGTAGAAACTGAAGTGGACATTCTAGCGCAAGGGCCTATATGGAAAAAGTATCTCCAATAAAAACTACACAGAAGCATTCTGTGAAACTTCTCTGTTCTGTCATTCAACTAACAGGTTGAAGCTTACTTTTTGATTGAGCAGTTTGAAACACTCTTTCTGTAGAAACTGCAAGTGGACATTCGGAGTTAAGGCACTATAGTGGAAAAAGGAATATCTTCAAATAAAACTACACAGAAGCATTCTGTGAAACTTCTTTCTGTTCTGTGCATTCAACTAACAGAGTTGAAGCTTATTTTGATTGAGCAGTTCTGAAACACTCTTCTTAGAAACTGCAAGTGGACATTCGGAGCGCTAAGGGCATATGGAAAAAGGAATATCTTCAAATAAAAACTACACAGAAGCATTCTGTGAAACTTCCTTCTGTTCTGTGCATTCAACTAACAGAGTTGAAGCTTAATTTTATTGAGCATTTGAAACACTCTTTCTGTAGAAACTGCAAGTGACATTCTGAACGCTAAGGGCCTTCCTGGAAAAAGGAAATATCTTCAAATAAAAACTACACAGAAGCATTCTGTGAAACTTCTTCTCTTCTGTGCATTCAACTCTAAGAATTGAAGCTTACTTTAAAGGAGCAGTACTGAAACACTCTTTCTGTAGAAACTGCAGGTGGACATTCGGAGCGCTAAGGGGCCTAAACTGGAAAAAGAATATCTGCAAATAAAACTACCAACAGAAGCATTCTGTGAAACTTCTTTCTGTTCTCTGCATTCAACTAACAGATTTGAAGCTTACTTTTGATTGAGCAGTTCTGAAACACTCTTTCTGTAGAAACTGCAAGTGGACATTCGGAGCCCTAAGGGGCCTAGAGTGGAAAAAGGAATATCTTCAAATAAAAACTACACAGAAGCATTCTGTGAAACTTCTTCTCTGTGCATTCAACTAACAGAGTTGAATATACTTTTGATTGAGCAGTTCTGAAACACGCTTTCTGTAGAAACTGCAAGTGGACATTCCGGCACTAGGGGCCTAAGGAAGAAAAGAATATCTACAAATAAAAACTACACAGAAGCATTCTGTGAAACTTCTTTCTGTTTGTCATTCAACTAACAGAGAAGCTTACTTTTGATTAGCAGTTCTGAAACACTCTTTCTGTAGAAACTGCAGTGGACATTCTGAGCGCTAAGGGGCCTAAAGTGGAAAAAGGAATATCTTCAAATAAAAACTACACAGAAGCATTCTGTGAAACTTCTTTCTGTTCTGTGCATTCAACTAACGAGTTGAAGCTTACTTTTGATTGAGCAGTTCTGAAACAACTCTTTCTGTAGAAACTGCAAGTGGACATTCGGAGCGCTAGGGGCCTACAGTGGAAAAAGGAATTCTTCAAATAAAAACTCACAGAAGCATTCTGTGAAACTCTTTCTGTTCTGTCATTCAACTAACAGAGTTGAAGCTTACTTTTGATTGAGCAGTTCTGAAACACTCTTTCTGTAGAAACTGCAAGTGGACATTCGAGCGCTAAGGGGCCTATATGGAAAAAGGAATATCTAAAATAAAACTACACAGAAGCATTCTGTGAAACTTCTTTCTGTTTCTGTATTCAACTAACAGAGTTGAAGCTTACTTTTGATTGAGCAGTTCTGAAACACTCTTTCTGTAGAAACTGCAAGTGGACATTCGGAGCGCTAAGGGGCCTATAGTGGAAAAAGGAATATCTTCAAAAAAAAACTACACAGAAGCATTCTGTGAAACTTTCTCTGTTCTGTGCATTCAACTAACAGAGTTGAAGCTTACTTTTGATTGAGCAGTTCTGAAACATCTTTCTGTAGAAACTGCAGTGGACATTCGGACGCTAAGGGCCTATAGTGGAAAAGGAATATCTTCAAATAAAAACTACACAGAAGCATTCTGTGAAACTTTTTGTTCTGTCCATTCAACTAACAGAGTTGAAGCTTACTTTTGATTGAGCAGTTCTGAAACACTCTTTCTGTAGAAACTGCAAGTGGACATTCCGAAGCAAGGGCCTATAGGAAAAAGGAATATCTTCAATAAAAACTACACAGAAGCATTCTGTGAAACTTCTTCTGTTCTGTGCATTCAACTAACAGAGTTGAAGCTTATTTATTGAGCAGTCTGAAACACTCTTTCTGTAGAAACTGCAAGTGGACATTCGAGCGCTAAGGGGCCTATACTGGAAAAAGATATCTTCAAATAAAAACTACACAGAAGCATTCTGTGAAACTTCTTTCTCTTCTGTGCATTCACTAACAGAGTTGAAGCTTACTTTTGATTGAGCAGTTCTGAAACACTCTTTCTGTAGAAACTGCAAGTGGACATTCGAGCGCTAAGGGGCCTATAGTGGAAAAAGGAATATCTGCAAATAAAACTACACAGAAGCATTCTGTGAAACTTATTTTTGTTCTGTGCATTCAACTAACAGAGTTGAAGCTTACTTTTGATTGAGCAGTTCTGAAACACACTTTCTGTAGAAACTCAAGTGGACATTCGGAGCGCTAAGGGGCCTATAGTGGAAAAAGAATATCTTCAAATAAAAACTACTCAGAAGCATTCTGTGAAACTTCTTTCTGTTCTGTGCATTCACTAACAGAGTTGAAGCTTACTTTTGATAGAGTTCTGAAACACTCTTTCTGTAGAAACTGCAAGGAGAATTCTGAGCTAAGGGCCTATAGTGGAAAAGGAATATCTTCAAATAAAAACTACACAGAAGCATTCTGTGAAACTTCTTTCTGTTCTGTCCATTCAACTAACAGAGTTGAAGCTTACTTTTGATTGAGCAGTTCTGAAACATCATTTCTGTAGAAACTGCAAGTGGACATTCTAGCGCAAAGGGCCTATATGGAAAAAGGAATATCTCAATAAAAACTACACAGAAGCATTCTGTGAAACTTCTTTCTGTTCTGTCCATTCAACTAACAGAGTTGAAGCTTGTTTTGATTGAGCAGTTCTGAAACACTCTTTCTGTAGAAACTGCAAGTGGACATTCTGGGGTAAAGCCTATAGTGGAAAAAGGAATATCTTCAATAAAAACTACACAGAAGCATTCTGTGAAACTTCTTTCTCTGTTCTGTATTCAACTAACAGAGTTGAAGCTTACTTTTTGATTGAGCAGTTCTGAAACACTCTTTCTGTAGAAACTGCAAGTGGACATTCGGAGCGCTAAGGGCCTATATAGGAAAAAGGAAAATCTTCAAATAAAAACTACACAGAAGCATTCTGTGAAACTTCTTTCTGTTCTGTGCATTCAACTAACAGAGTTGAAGCTTAATTTTTATTGAGCAGTTCTGAAACACTCTTTCTGTAGAAACTGCAAGTGACATTCTCAACGCTAAGGGCTCCTGGAAAAAGGAATATCTTCAATAAAAACTACACAGAAGCATTCTGTGAAACTCCTTTTTCTTCTGTGCATTCAACTAACAGAGTTGAACTTACTTTA
>NW_022096872.1:0-259 GCF_006542625.1 Nomascus leucogenys
ATATTCATTAAAAATAATGTATCTAATAATCTACATTTTTAACAGTAATGTATTCCCAAAGAAAAAAGTCAGTCGTTATTAAAAAACCCAACTTGGATTATATATCGCTGTTTCAGTGAAATAAAAGTTTTTGTTTATTAATAGACAACAATGAATGAATAATAAACAAGAAATCATGCAGCTATAAAAAGCAAAAATCTGCTAATCAAAGAATAATTAATCACAATGAACATCTCCGTAAAATTCTAAATCACAAAAA
>NW_022096873.1:0-24924 GCF_006542625.1 Nomascus leucogenys
ACATTCTTTCATTCTTAGCTTCCTGAGATTAGAAGGGAGAGAAATGCACACACATGATCCGCCAGCCCGTGTGGGATTCCCTCTGCCCTTCTGGCATCTGAAGGCTGTGATTCAAAGATCCCCCCTGCAACTTTCCCATAAATGAACCAACTGATTCTCACAACCGAAGGGAGAATTGACACCTCCCATTGAGGGACAAAGAAAAATCACACTCTGGCCTGCTGGCAAGTCACCTGTCATTTCCAGCTCATCTTCACAGTTCTATAGTTAGTCCTATTCTTTAGTAAATAAAGACTATTAAAAGCTTCTATGAGGTGCACTATGTGTGTCTCTGGGGTCAGTCTTGTGCTTGACACAGTGAAAGCTCATTTTAGTTCAGTGTGAAAAACCAGACCTCACCAACTCATCACAACTAACTCCATCGGAAGCAGAGGATTGCTCCTCATCTGACTCCTCCTGTGGGAGACCTGATTCTCAGTCACAGGCTGATGCCAGCACGGAGACCATCAGCCATAGAGATCCTTCCAGAATATGGTGTCATTAACCCTGCAGTTCACTACTGCACTTTGCCATGATTCAGGACTGGAACCCTTGTCATCGACTTTAAAGATCCTGGTTGAGAGAAAAGGCAATCTGAATGCTGGGCGCATCTATTGAATGAGAAATGATCGGAATGGCTCCTAAGTCAGGGTGTTATGTGCTGAAAATAGGTGACAACTGCAAACCATCCACCCTGGTGTTGACTGACTTTAACAAGGTTCAGTTCACAGAGAGTGTGGGCAGAAAAAGAAAATGGCCTAAAAAGCTAAGTTTGCTGTGTTGCCCTCACACCACTTGATTCATGCTCCTGATCCTAAGGATCTCACCTGATACTTGGTTTTATAGGAAGGCTGTGAAAATTCCCAGAACGCTAGGAAACAGGGACAAAAACACTTCAGAGAAAGTTAATGAACTTGTTTCTGACCACAGGGCATCCTTCAGCACATGCTGTCTGGAGTGGCCTCAAACAAGGAGTGTGTGGTGAGGTGCTGAGAATGCAATGGGAGCAGGGTCCTGTCCCCACGCTAAAGGAGCTCACAGTTTAATGCAAATGAGAAGCCAGTGAGGACATCACTACTCCTGCTGTGCACTTGGGAACTAGAAACACAAACCCTGACTCTGGAGGGAAGCTAAGGAAGCATTCTACTCTTGAGTTGACATAAGTGCACCTGAAGCTTCTGATCTCTGATGAGAACAATGGGGGACACCAAACAGAATAAAACCCATGATTGAATACATCAAATTGCTAACATGGCAGTAAACAGACATGAGGTCAAGACGGAGAAGAAGGAAACCCAGGATGAAAGTCAGCCTCGCATTTGGAACCCATTTCCCTGAGTTTCATTGCTGAATTCCAGAAGGGACTACTGAGATGCAAAGAAGCAGAGCAGCTTTTGCACACATGCATGGGATTACATGGAAAACAAGTGGATTGAGGGTCTGCCAATGAAAGCGACCCGTACTGAAGTCCACTGGCTCTGGTTGAGACCCAGAAGAGTCACACATCAGAATAGAGGTGGACAGGAAATACCCTGGCCTTTGTAGGGACTGAGCCTGCACTGACCACCTCCATTGCAGCCTGTACGGAGGACCCCTGACCATCCCCCAGAAGTAGACTCCCATCTCTTCTGCAACAAGATAACATGCTGCTAGGCCTCAATTCATTGCTAAATATTTTTTAACAAGTATCTCACATTTAACAAAAAAAGATCAGGCATATGGCAGCAAAATACAATGTAATATGACCAAAACGTGAAAGACTGTGAAAATGAATCTGGAGGTGACCCAAGCATTGAATTCAACAATCCAGGCTGGGCGCTGTGGCTCGCGCTGGTGGCTGAGGCAGGTGGATTACCTGAGGTCAGGAGTTCAAGACTAGCCTGGCCAACATGGTGAACCCGTCTCTACTAAAAATACAAAAATTGGGCTGGGCGCGGTGGCTCACGCCTGTGATCCCAGCACATTGGGAGGCCGAGGTGTGTGGATCATGATGTCAGGAGTTGTAGACCAGCCTGGCCAATATGGTGAAACCCCACCTCTACTAAAAATACAAAAATTATCCGGGCATGGTGGCATATGCCTGTAGTCCCAGCTACTCAAGAGGGTGAGGAATAAGAATCACTTGAACCTGGGAGGTGGAGGTTGCAGTGAGCCAAGATCACGCCACTGCACTCTAGCCTGGGTAACAGAGTGAGACTCTGTCTCAAAAAAAAAAAAAAAATTGGCCAAGTGTGGTGGCACACACCTGTAATCCAAGCTACTCGGGAGGCTTAGCAGAATTGCTTCAACCTGGGAGGCAGAGGTTGCAGTGAGCCAAGATTGCGCCATAGCACTCCAGCCTGGGGACAGAGCGAGACTCTATCTCAAAATTAAAAAAAAAAAAAAAAGGCTGAGTGTGGTGGCTCACGCCTCTAGCACTTTGGGAGGCTGAGGCGGGTGGATCACCTGAGGTTGGAAGTTTGAGACCAGCCTGGACAACATGGCGAAACCCCATCTCTAGTAAAAATACAGAAATTAGCTGGGCGTGTTGGTGGGCACCTGTAATCCCAGCTACTTGGGAGGCTGAGGCAGGAGAATTGCCTGAACCCAAAAGGCAGTGAGCCGAGATTGTGCCATTGCACTACAGCCTGGGCAACAAGAGCAAAGCTCCGTCTCAGGGAAAAAAAAAAAAGAGAGAGAAAGGAAAACCAATGCCAGTACTAGCACCTCCTCTTCCCCCGAAAAAATTACAAACAAGAATGTAGGAAGGGAAAGGAATATGCAGATTAAACTAATCAAGCAGAAAGGACAAACTCAATTTTGATCCCACTGAATTTGCCACAAATATTATAGAAAATATTCTCAAGGACTTTACAGTTGTCTACTTTGATGGGCACATGATTCATACAACAGTATTTGTGTCAAGGCACATCTTACTCTTCCTTGGGAGTCTTCCTCTGTCCACTGATTTTGTAATGACTGTTGACCTTCGTCGTCACCTTATGGACTTCAGTTCGAACTTTGGCTTCCATATATCTCCGTGAAGTATAGAGGTCTTCCATGCCAATTTTAATTCCCGAAAGGAAGAAACCCTTTTCTTTGTGTGCATACGAGTGGACCTTTGCCCTTGGTGAGGGTGAGGAGAGGAGAAGGTGAGAAACCTGAGGGCAAGAAGCTGTTCTTTCCCTTTCCAGGGCAAACTCATTTCCACACTATGGGGACTGCAACAGAGCCTTACCTTCCTGGCTACGGCTATTGGACCTCCAGGCTCTCCGCTGTACATCCGTGGATCTGTCATGTACATTTCGTGACTTTAAGACAGTCTTGAGGAAAGACACCTAGGAAATAATAATTTAAGAATGACGGCCGGGCGTGGCTCATGCCTGTAATCCCAGCACTTTGGGAGGCCGAGGCGGGTGGATCACGGGGTCAGGAGTTCAAGACCAGCCTGGCCAAGATGGTGAAATCCCGTCTCTACTAAAAATACAAAAATTAGCCGGGCATGGCAGCAGGCACGTGTAATCCGCGCTCCTCGGGAGGCTGAGGCAGAGAACCCTTCGAAGCCGGGAGGCAGAGGTTGCAGTGAGCCGAGATCACACCACTGCACTCCAGCCTGAGCTACAGAATGAGACTCTGTCACACACACTCACACACACAAAAGAATGACATGAGGCCGGGCGCAGTGGCTCACTCCTGTAATCCCAGCATTTTGGGAGGCCGAGGTGCGTGCGGATCATCTGAGCTTGGGAGTTCGAGACCAGCCTCACCAACATGGAGAAACCCTGTCTCTGCTAAAAATACAAAATTAGTCAGGCATGGTGGTGCATGCCTGTAATCCCAGCTAGTCGGGAGGCTGAAGCAGGAGAATCACTTGAACCTGGGAGGAAAAGGTTGTGGTGAGCTGAGATTGTGCCATTGCTCTCCAACCTGGGCAACAAGATTGAAACTCTGTCCCAAAAAAAAAAAAAAAAAAAAAATAGGCCTGGTGCGGTAGCTCACGCCTGTAATCCCAGCACTTTGGGAGGCCGAGGCAGGTGGATCACAAGGTCAAGAGATGGAGACCATCCTGGCCAACATGGTGAAACCCCGTCTCTACTAAAAATACAAAAATCAGCTGAGCATGGTGGCACACGCCTGTAGTCCCAGCTACTCGGGAGGCTGAGGCAGGAGAACTGCTTGAACCCAGGAGGCAGAGGTTGCAGTGAGCCGAGATCACACCACTGCACTCCAGCCTGGTGACAGAGTGAGACTCCGTCTCAATAAAGAAAAAATGACATGAATATACTTCACACAACTGAACTGTACACTTCAACACGGTTAGATGGTAATTATCATGTTATAAGTATTTTACCACAGGTTAACATGTTTCACAACTTGAAAAGGAAGTAATTACCTCCAGCTCTCTGAGTTCTACAATTTGTAACATTTCACCCCCTGCTCCTTCCTGATCTGCACTGGAGCATCTTCCTTCTGTCCCTGCTCTACTCAGAGTCCACTTTCCCTTCCCTCACATCAGCTTCATTGAGGCTGGTTTGAACCTAACGCAAAACATTCTCACTAACGACTGAATTCCCACCAAGATTTCCATATTATCACAGTATGCTTTTAATCTTCTAAGATATTAAATATTTGTTCTCATCATAGCTAAGATGCAATGCAAATCCCATCTCAGATGTGGGTCAGATATCTATGAATCTCCTGAGGTAGTCATTGAAATAACTTTTTTTTTTTTTGAGACAGAGCATCACTCTCACCCATGCTGAAGTGCAGTGGCACTACCTTGGCTCACGGCAACCTCCACCTCCCAGATTCAAGTGATTCTCATGCCTCGGCCTCCCAAGTAGCTGGGATTACAGGTGCCCGCTACCATGCCAGGCTAATTTTTGTCTTTTTAGTAGAGATGAGGTTTCACCACGTTGGCCCATCTGGTTTTGAACTCCTGACCTCAAGTGATCCACCTGCCTCAGCCTCCCAAAGTGCTGGGATTACAGGCATGAGCCACCACACCTGGCCTGAAGTAATATCTTTCAAATTCTTTGTAGAATTTGTTTTTTTCTGATTTCTGCACATAGGATAAAAAACAAAACATGTGCTAGGATTTCGAGAGAAGCAGTGGGTAATCCAAAAAGATGAAAGAGCAACCACATCTATCCCATAGCTACTGCTAGATTTCATAAGAAAGGTAGCTGGCCCAGTTTGGAGCTAGGAGAAATGTCAAACACACGAAGAAATGAGAAGCAAAGAAATGCCATCATGCATGAATGCTTCATGGCACCCATGATGTCCCTGCTTAGGAGGTAATGGTATAGATGACTAGATGACAAGGACAAAGATGAGAAGTGCAAAGCTGTCCAAGTCAAACAGCTCAACTGAACTTTCCTAAATGGAATTGGTAAAAAGTGGTAAATTTAAAAACTTCCCCCAGCTCACGTGGTGGCTCATGCTTGTAATCCCTGCACTTTGGGAGGCTGAGGTGGGCAGATCATTTGAGGTCGGGTTTTGAGACCAGCCTGGCCAACATGGTAAAACCCCGACTCTGCTAAAAATACAAAAATGAGCTGGGCATGGTGGTGGGCACCTGTAATCCCAGCTACTTGGGAGGCTGAGGCAGGGGAATCGCCTGAAGCCAGGAGGTGGAGGTTGCGGTGAGCTGAGATCACACCATTATACTCCAGCCTGGGCAACAGAGGGAGACTCGTCTGGGGGCTGGAAAAAAAAAAAAAAAAACTTCCCCCAATTTATACCGAAAATTCTCTGTTCAGGACTAAGTGGGGTAGAGAATGTTAAATGTGCCTAGATATCTTCATAACTCATATATTTTCTGTTTTCTACATATCTTGAAAGGCAGTGCCAAATGACGTGTAATTATCTAGGTGGTAAAACTGAAACATACTTCCTCTTCCCTTGAATATAAAAAAGCATTGTGGTATTAGTACTTTTATCTTGGATCATTGTTCAGAAGGAGGTTCAGCCACCAGACAACCACATTTTTACTGTCATGAATGGCAAGAGAAAATGTAGAGCTCAACTTACCCAATGGAAAAAAGGCTCAAAAGACAAATTATGGCACTTAGCAGCCAAATTCTTACCAAGTACAGACTTTTGACATACTGATCACTCTCCAGTTGCAACTGGGAACAGGCACTTTGAATGATGTCATTCAAAATTACCCTGCCCAGACACACTTTTCATTGATTCTCTGGAGGGCAGTTCTAAGAGATTCTCTGGGGCTTTCTCTGCATCATGAGAAGCAGTGCAGTTCTGCCCTTCACCTTCCGGCAGTTTGTCACCTCGTCCCTATGACCTCAGAGGAACTTTGTCTCAGGCCGATTGTTTGTTCCTTGGGCTCTTTCATTTCCCCTAAAAATCATTTGCTGCCCCTCTAAATTGCCTACATCTCCATCTATCTCCCTCTCCCCTCAGAAGAGGGTGCTCTTTAAGCATCAACCATCCGGCCCTTCTAGCAGTCCATTTTTCAGCTGGTTCCCATGTTTATGCCTGTTCTATGTTTTTCTTTTCCTGTTAAGCTGTCTGTTGTCAGCTCATTTCTGCAGTGAATCTTTAGAGAGGAGATTGGAAGCTTTCCTTCCACCCATACGATAGAACTCTAAAGCAGAAGAGTTTAGAAACAATTTCCTATTTAAGTGATGAAACCTCATACTCCATTTCTGATAAATAGCACAAAGGTTAAAAAAAACTTATTTTTGACCAAAAGCTCTGTTGACATTCTCTTAAACAAACACCAACCTATTTAATTTTCATAATGTAAATGGCAGATATTTTCATAATTCTTATGCTAATAAATCATTTCCCTGATTTTTTGGGTAAAACCACATATTCATAATGAAGTCCAGAAACGTGAATTGTTTTAAATAATTTCTTCTTATTTGTGATTACAAGTATACCTCTAGAGAAAGTTAGTATACTCACACAAAGATTAGTTTTCCAGAGGAAAATGGCAAGTGTAGAAATTCCCAGAAACACAATAATGATAACTATCCACGGAATTCCACAAAAGTCAGTCCCAGGATGAAAATGGTCATGCAGAGAATGGATAACCTGGAATAATAATAGTTGAAATAATGAAAAGGTCAATGACACTGACAACATTTCACTCAGAAAGAATCATCCTTAGAAACGTCAACCTCCTCCAAAAGGTAACCACATCCATCAGATATCACCGTGGGATTCCACTGCTACAAAAAAGAACAGAAGTTAGAAGTCTCATGTTTTTCGGATGGCTGGTAGTGCTTTTAGGCATTGCAAATGTGGGGTGTCATCTTTCTTGGTATAAAGCAGGGATATCCAATCTTTTGGCTTCCCTGGCTATATTAAAGAAGCAAAGTTGTCTTGGGCCACACATAACATACACTAACAATAACAATAGCTGATGATCTTAAAAAAAAAAAAAATCCTTCTTTTTTTTTTTTTTTTTTTTTGGAGACAGAGTTCCGCTCAGTCGCCCAGGCTGGATTGCAGTGGTGCAATCTCGGCTCACTGCAACCTCCAGCTCCTGGGCTTAAGCCATTCTCCTGCCTCAGCCTCCCGAGTAGCTGAGATTACAGGTCTCTGCCACCATGCCTGACTAATTTTTGTATTTTTACTAGCGATGAGGTTTCACCATGTTGGCCAGGCTGGTCTTGAACTCCTGACAGGCGATCTGCCTGCCTCAGCCTCCCAAAGTGCTGGGAATACAGGTGCGAGCCACCGTGCCCAGCCGTTTTTTTGTTTCTGTTTGTTGTTTGTTTTTGAGATGGGGTCTCACTCTGTCACCCAGGCTGGAGGGCAGTGGCGTGCTCTCAGCTCACTGCAACCTCTGCCTCTCAGGTTCAAGTGATTCTCCTGCCTCAGCCTCCTGAGTAGCTGGAAGTACAGGCACCTGACAGTGCACTCAGCAAATTTTTGTATTTTTTGTGGAGATGGGGTTTTGCCATGTTGGCCAGGGTGGTCTCGAACCCTTGACCTCAGGTAATCTGCCCGCCTCAGCCTCCCAAAGTGCTGGGATTACAGGCATGAGCCACTGTACCTGGCCAAAATCTCATAATGTTTTAAGAAAGTTTACAAATTTGTGTTGAACTGCATTCAAAACTGTCCTGGGCCACATGCAGCCCGTCACTCATGGGTAGGACAAGCTAAGTATAAAGTAATTATCTTTTCTTTTCTTTTTGTTTTGAGACAAAGTCTTGCTCTGTCACCCAGGCTAGATTGCAGTGGCATGATCTGAGCTTACTGCAACCTCTGCCTCCCGGGTTCAAGCGATTCTCCTGCCTCGGCCTACTGAGTAACTGGGATTACAGGCGCCTGCCATCGTGCTCGGCTAATTTTTGTATTTTTAGTAGAGATGGGGTTTCACCTTCTTGGCCAGGCTGGTCTCGATCTCCTGACCTCATGATCCACCTGCCTCGGCCTCCCAAAGTGCTGGGAATACAGGTGTGAGCCACTGCGCCTGGCCAGTAGTTTTCTTTAGTTAAAAGTTATTTATTTGTTTTTTAAATTGATGTATAACATTGGATGCATTTATTATATATCACATGATAAAAGAATCCCTCTAAATAATACTTCTCTCTGGGATTATGTGAATCTTTGTCATTTAAAGCTCAGCATAAGTAAAAAAAAAAAATACAATGAAGAGTTACTTCATTCACAAATAAGTATCAAATTTTAGTGCTTAAAAATTAACAAGGTGGGCCAGACGTGGTGGCTCACGCCTGTAATCCCAGCACTCTGGGAAGCCGAGGTGGGTGGATCACGAGATCAGGAGATTGAGACCATCCTAGCTAATACGGTGAAACCCATCTCTACTAAAAATACAAAAAATTAGCAGGGCATGGTGGCACGCGCCTATAGTTCCAGCTACTCGGGAGGCTGAGGCAGAAGAATCTGGGAGGCAGAGGTTGCAGTGAGCTGAGATCGCACCACTGCACTTCAGCTTGGGTGACAGAGCGAGACTCCGTCTCAAAAAAAAAAAAAAAAAATTACCAAGGTGGAGATCATGAAAACGGCATGAGTAGTGTGGGATTTCTCTAAGATTGTTGATATTAATCCCATTAGACTCTTATGTGAGTGAACACAAAGACTTCCCCTGAGTAAGTTCAGACAGCTTGTGATACCATTTCTACATCGATTCCTCAGGATTTAACTATATATTCTTGAAAACATCTCAATTTTAAATGTTTCTTTCAAGATGGTGAATTAAACAGAGATAGCCCTTCAACAGGTTGAACTCAGCATATGCTGAGTCTGAAATGGAAATGATGGAGTTAGAGAACCATACAACAATGGTAATGATTTCAGAAACCTGGTGTTGAGCAGAATAAGGCAGACACAAAAGAGTACCTATGGCATGGCATGCATCTGTATACGTGAAATTCCAGAATAAGCAAGTTCACCTATGATAAGAAAGAGACTGGCTGGGAAGAGTGAGAGTTCACTTTCTGGGGTGACATAATAGTGTAGATCTTGGCTGGGCACGGTGGTTTACACCTGTAATCCCAACCCTTTGGGAGGCCGAGGGGGGCAGATCACCTGAGGTCGGGAGTTCAAAACCAGACTGACCAACATGGAGAAACCGTATCTCTACTAAAAATACAAAATTAGCTGGGCGTGATGGCACATGTCTGTAATCCCAGCTACTTGGGAGGCTGAGGCAGGAGAATCACTTGAACCTGGGAAGCAGAGGTTGCAGTGAGCTGATGTTGTGCCATTGCACTCCAGCCTGGGCAACAAGGGAGAAACTCTGTCTCAAAAAAAAAATAATAAAAATAAAATAACGTAGATCTTGAAAGGGGGTTGGGTTATGCTGGTGTACGTACTTTCCAAAGTTAGTAAACTTACTCTTATGGTTATACATTTTGGCCGCGCACAGTGGCTCAAGCCTGTAATCCCAGCACTTTGGGAGGCTGAGGCAGGCGGATCACGAGATCAAGAGATGGAGACTATCCTGGCGAACATGGTGAAACCCCGTCTCTACTAAAAATACAAAAATTAGCCAGGCGTGGTGGTCTGCGCTTGTAATCCCAGCTACTCAGGAGGCTGAGGCAGGACAATTGCTTGAACCCCAGAAGCAGAGGTTGCAGTGAGCCCAGAACTTGCCACTGCACTCCAGCCTGGGCGACAGAGTGAGACTCTGTCTTAAAAAAAAAAAAAAAAGTCATCAAACCAGGTGACACAAATCAAATGACATTTCACTTTGTTTTGGTCCATGTTGTTTGTTTCAGACAAGAGTGCAGTGGGGCCATCTCGGCTCACTGCAACTTCCAGCTCCTGGGCCCAAGCGATCCTCCCACCTCAGCCTCTCCAGTAACTGAGATAACAGGTATGCACCACCAGGCCCGACTAATCTTTTTTGGAATTTTTTGTGGAGATGGGGTTTCGCTATGATGCCCTGGCTAGTCTTCAACTCCTGGACTCAACTGATCTGCCCACCTTGGCCCCCTAAACTGCTGGGATTACAGGCCTGAGCTGTGTAATTTCAGGCCGCGTGACACAGCCCAGTAACAAGGAAGAAACCCCGCGGGTCCAGCGTCTACTCACATGGGTGGACTGATGGCTGATAAATCCCAGCGGGAGGAGCCAAAAGAGCAGCCACTGCACCCGCATGTCCTGGTCCTCTCAGGGTGCCCTGAGGCGGCCAGGACAGAGGTGGGGGTGGCTTAGGGCGGGGGGAGGGAAGGGGATGGGGATGGGGCCCGGATCTGAGTTGGGGAGGGGGAGGAGAAGGGGAGGGAAGGGGGGAGGGGAGGGAAGGGAAGGGAAAGGAGGACAAGGGGGCTGTTGGGCACTTGGAAGAGGAGGAGGAGGAGGAGAATAAGAAAGGGGTCTGGGAAAGGATCCGGTTCAAATTAAGTTCTGAAGCGCTGGTAGAAGGTTTAGCTACAGGTCAGGGAGGTCAATCAGGGAAGCAACAGGACGCGAGGGGCAAGGGAGCGTGAGGCTTAGGAGCAATTAGATGGAGACCAGGGATCTGCTTTCCAGCAAACCTTCTTCGGTCTGGGCCCTATCTTAGCAAACCTGGGGCTTTATACTCCCTCTCCACCAATCGGTGACCCCGGTGGTGCCTCACAGTGGACCACCTGTGAGCTCACAGTGCTTCCACCTGGTGTCATTCCAATGCCCCCTCCGCCATCTCAGCCCCCACACTCCTCCCAAGGACAGGTCCTCTCTGGAACCTTCACAAACCTGATTTCTTGTCCTCCCCAACCAGCTCCCTGTCCCTGCTTCTGGGTGCTCCTTCCTTCCTGAGCTCCCAGGGTTCCTCAAGGTCACTCTTGGCGACAAAACCTAAAAAACAAATGATGGCAGGACGGCAGGAAGAACCTCATACCCAAGCAGAGTGCGAGGTTTTACAGCCCCCGCTCAGCTGTTCATATCCTAAGTAACAAAACATCAGCGGGATGTGGAAGGTCCCAATAGTAAACCATCTCCATCACATCCTTGTAGCCATCCGTCCATCAATCTGCATCTCAGGAACAAATGTTGTAGATACATTCATTTTAAGCATGCACGGTACATTTACAAAAGTTAACCTGACTTATTTTGTTCCAGCAAATCTCAATATATTTTAGAGCAATCAAATCACACAACATGTTTCTGATCATATAACTGTGCTAGAAGTCAATGATTAAAAGCTAACTCAAAATTATTATTTGCTTGGAAATTCAAAGTGCCCTCATAAGATATAAACATAAGAAAGAATCCAAAATGAAACAAGATTGCCTTTAAACTCAATGATAAGATCATAACATGGCAATAAAATGTCTCCCTCTGGCCTGGGAATTCCACTTTGTGGCACAAGGTTGTGTGATCTCAAATCACCCCTAACCCACTTAGACATTTTAACATCCGAAACAGAGTGATGATGTCACTTATCTGTATCATCTTACTGCCTGTGCATGTGGACTTTAAATTCTGAACCCAAATGAGGGGGAGAAAACCAAGTTGACTTTCATGATTGACCTCTCAGGGATGTCCAAGGAATCTGTGCATTTCAAGAAACAAAGTTCATCAGCTTCTCTCCTAGGGTATTTGGCCACAATACCCAGAGGGCTTGGCAGCATCATGAGTGATGGGTGGGGAGCGCCAAGCAGGTGGGCAGGACCCAGGGGCCTGGTGACCAGGACAGACCCCCACTGTCCATCACCTTTCCTGGCCCAGTCCTCAGCTAAACTTCCCAAAGGCCTTCTTCTGCCCCATCACACAGAGTGTGCCCAAACTCACTCAGGCCTCTGGCAGCTGAAAACCACTGCTTTAAATCCCTTTACCATTTACTATGACATAAGGTTATTGTAAACAGGAAATATTCTATTGATGCTACAAATGGAAAGCCAATGCCTTTACCATAAATAGAAAAACAACCCTAAGAAACAAGCAAAACAAAAACAAAACAGGGGCTGGGTGTGGTGGCTCACGCCTGTAATCCCAGCACTTTGGGAGGCTGAGGTGGGTGGATCACAAGGTCAGGAGTTCCAGACCAGCCTGGCCAATATGGTGAAACCCTGTCTTTAATAAAATACAAAAATTAATCAGGTGTGGTGTGGGTGCCTGTAGTCCCAGCTACTCGGGAGGCTGAGGCAGGAGAATAGTTTGAACCTGGAAGGCAGGGGTTGCAGTGAGCCGAGATCGCACCACTGCACTCCACCTTAGGCACAGAGTGAGACTCTGTCTCAAAAACAGCAACAACAACAAACAAACAAACAAAGGGATAACAAAACTATGGAATTCAATTCTATTTGTATGCTGCTGCCACGCTGCAGCCCTAGATTTGGCTGGGTGCGGTGGCTCACGCCTGTAATCCCAGCACTTTGGGAGGCTGAGGCAGGCAGATCATGAGGTCAGGAGTTCGAGACCAGCCTGACCAACATGGTGAAACCCTGTCTCTACTAAAAATACAAAAATTAGCCGCTTGTGGTGGTATGCACCTGTAATCCCAGCTACTCAGGAGGCTGAGGCAGGACAATCCCTTGAACCCGGGAGGTGGAGGTTGCAGTAAGCCAAGATCGCACCATTGCACTCCATCCTGGGTAACAGAATGGAATGAGACTCTGTCTCAAAAACAAACAAACAACAACAAAAAACCCTAGATTTCGGTTGTGTTTGTAAAAGGAGAGACAAAGTAAGTGGGGGTTGAAGTCAGATTAAACCAAAAATGAATGGCAGAGAGTACTATAATGTCCATGAAGGGTTGCTAGAGTCACCGTGATCACAGCCCAGCAGAGACAGGGAAAGGAAGATGTGAGCAGCGTTTGGGGCCTCAAACAGTGGGGGTTATTCGTGCAGCCCAGGAAAGGCTCCCCAAAGCCAGGATCAACCTCCCTTGCAGGCCAGTCCCTCATGGAGGCATGGCCAGGCACCTTAGATTTGAGACCAGCTGTGTTGCTGCTGACCAGCTGTGTGACCCTGGGCTGGTTTCCTTCCATACAATGGGAGTGCCAATGGCTGCATGCAAAGACTGTCTGAGGATAGGAGGAAGCAATCTGTTGAGCACCCGTGTACCTGAGTGTCATCCCTCCCAAGGGCATCTTTCGTTCCAGAGCTGGCACCTTGGAAGGCCCTTGGCCACTAAAGGCAGTGACGATGGCAACAGCAGTAAATCATCATTTATGGCTGATGAGGGAAGGCCAGGGGGTAGGGCTCCTGGGTCCTGGATAAGAATGAGGGTCTGGGCACTCCTGGGGACAGCTGAGTGGTAGGATTCCTGGGTCCTCAGGGGGCAGGTCCGTCTTCAGTGGCATTGGGCCTAGGCTGGGATGCTGAGTTCGCCACTGGAGCATCAGCAGTACAGGCAGGCACAGAGGCAGTGGATCCATCAGAGGTGGCAGGTGTAGGATCCTCTGGTGAGCAAGTAGAGTCACCAAGCCTGGCTGACCACTACCCCCACAGACGATGCCCTGTCCCTTGCCTCATGCTCCGGCAGGGTACAGGCTCGCACCTGGGGCCTCATGGAGCATCTCTCTAAAACCTCTGTGTCCTGGTCATCGAATGGGCACTTGAGTCACCCAGGGCCACTGGAACAAAGAGGAAGAATCAGGCCCCACGATGTTTTGGGAGAGTGTTTAGCACAAGAAAGTGCACAGAATACATGGATGACATGGGGGCACCGTCGGTGTGGGGCAATAGTTTACAACCTCCAGCCCTAATCTGAGCACTCTCACCTGTGCAATCTGAAAGGAACAGGAGACTTGCAGGAAAGATAGTGCCTGGATTTAACTTAAAGGAACTGAAATGTTGGAATTTTCACTCTTGATATCCTTCCAAATCAACTCTGTCAATGCTCCCATCCTCAAAACTATCATATGGGATAACTGAGGCAGAGATTTACTGACTCAATGTCACTCGGTTGATTCTGAGTTCACTGCTGATTACATCTGACCAAACTGCTTTTTCTGAAGTCTACTCCGTTTAATCATGCTGGTGATGATTTTGTGCAGCTCTGGGACAAACTCCACCTGGCTGAGGATAAAGCAAATCCACGGTGACTCAGTCCTGCTGTCATTTCCCATCCGCTCCCCACTCTCCTCCTCTGCCCTCCACAGTCTCCCATGCAGGCTGACACCATACGATGGCCTTAATGGAGTCCACCAAGTATTTCAGGTTCTCTCCTGGGCCACTTGAAAGTGGATGTACCCATGGGATTTGCTTTGACCCAGGAGATGTGAGTGGAAGTGAAGCGTGTCAACTCTTTTGTGTCAACAAAAGAGTTGGGAGCCATTGAGACCGGCCACCCTCTCCTTCATCTCTTAGAGCAGCTGACAGCTCCCATATGGAGGCTGCTCCTTTATTCTTGTGGCAGGTTGAGGGGATGGGGGCACAGGGCACAGGAGAGCCATGGAGGACGTGCAGCACGGGCAGCAAAAGCCTTCAGTGTTGTAGATTTCCATTGTTTGGGGCTGTTTGTTACCTACAGTGATACCTAGCCCATCCTAGCAGGCATGCACCATCTACTCCAACTCTGTGAAGCAGACTAGCCTGCCGTGAGAACATGAGCTGGTGGTCAGACATACGTAGGTTTCAGTTCCAGCTCTGCCTCTTATTGACTGCAACCTCAGGCTTAACTTTCAGTCTCTGAGCCTCAGTTTCAACTCTGCAAATGGGGTGGCTATACCATCTCAGGTTGCAGAGAGAATTAAATGAAATATAAATGCATGTAGAGCATTGAACCCAGGGCCTGACACACACAGTGAGTACTCAATGTTAGCCATGTAGCTTCATAATGCATACTGACTGTCAATATTCAGACAATGCAGTAAAGTATTACCAAAAAAAAAGTAAACTTATTTGCATATGTATTCTTTCAATCTTTATTTTTAAACAGACAGGGTAAAACTATGCATATTCTTTCATAGCCAGTGTTTTTCTCTTCATAGTATATTGTTAAAATAATTTTATCTCAGACCGGGTGCAGTGGCTCACACCTATAGTCCCAGCACTTTGGGAGGCCAAGGCGGGCAGATCACGAAGTCAGGAGTTGACACCAGCCTGGCCAATATGGTGAAACCCCATCTCTACTAAGAATACAAAAATTAGCTGGGCATGATGGCGCACACCTGTAGTCCCAGCTACTCGGAGGCTGAGGCAGAGGAATTGCTTGAACCTGGGAGACGGAGGTTGCAGTGAGCCAAGATTGTGCCATTGCACTCCAGCCTGGGTGAGAGAGTGAAACTCTGTCTAAAAAAATATATATATGTGTGTGTGTGTGTGTGTGTGTGTATAAATCTCAAAAATAAAAGATCATTTTTGAGATTATCACTTTAAAAGACAAGATAATGTTCAACTTAATGAATAATTTAATTATTACTATTGGACTTTTTGTAGATTTCACAGAGCATTCAAAACCAATGTAGGAGAATAAAAAATATGTATTACATGCTGTAAAATAAATATGATTTGGTTAATTCTTTTATTCAAAAATACAGAACATATATATGTAATATAGAATGTATTTCTTATTATGAGTCATGTTAAAAAGTAGTTCAGAAGCTGTTGATTTGATTTTTCCTTTTCAAATTTTGCAGGATAATTTTTTTTTTTTTTTTTGAGAGTCTCGCTCTGTCAGACAGTCTGCAGTGCAATGGCATGATCTCAGCTCACTACAACCTCCACCTCCTGAGTCTAGGCAATTCTCCTGTCTCAGCCTCCTGAGTAGCTGGGACTACAGGCTCACACCACCATGCCCGGCTACTTTTTGTATTTTTAGTAGGGATGAAGTTTTGCCATATTGGTCAGGCTGGTCTCGAACCCTAGCTTCAGGTGATCCACCTGCCTCAGCCTCCCAAAATGCTGGGATTACAGGCATGAGCCACCACACCCAGCCTAAATTTGGCAAGATAATAAATAACCTTTTTAAGTGTCGTTGGACACTTGTCTGGTTGTTTTTCTTTAGGTACCGTGCCAGCAATGATTCCTTTTGAGTTTCTGACAGAAGATAGTGGTTTTCATCCAAATAAGTCAACTACTCTACCTCATCCCTAAGCCACTTGTATGGAAGGAAAGAGAGGAAGAAGCCAGTACTGTGACTGTGTAAGCTTCCCCCAGCATCACCTATGAGATGTGTGGCAGCTGACACCCGGGAACTGCACAAGGGCAGGCCCCATCTGTCTGCACTCACTCACCTTCCTCAGGTACTCGCATGGGCATGTCACTGACTTTACGTGCTGCTACAGCTCCTTGGTGAGCTGGTCCTGGTCATGGGACAGGAACTGTGGGGTCAGGACAATAGAGAGCTTCACCATCTGCAGAATGAGAACAGGGGCTCATGATGAGTGCCAACCTATTAGACAATTAAAAAAAAAAGTTTGTTGAATGAGTGGAAAAACAAGGTGATGTTTGAGTCTATAGTGGTCAAGAGCATGGGGCTTCAGAAAAGGACAGAACCAAGTTCAAATTCCCTACTTTGAATTTCTACTTCATGCCATGCAAAATTACTTTACCCCTTTTAACCTCAGTTTTCTTCTGTGTGAACAGGAACAATAGTTTCATTCGTCATTCAGTTTCTCTCAAGGTTTCACGAGATCATACCTATAAAACATCCAAGTCATTTAAATGTATCATCATTTCTGTCATAATTAGTGGGATCCATTTCACTATTATTGGATATACAGTTCTGTGCCTGAAACCTACAAAAAAAGAAAATGTTAAGTCTAAAAAGCATTAGTGACTTGTCATTTTTATATTATTAATTATAGCCCTATTTAATCACACAAGGCCTTGTCCATGGCAGGTGCTCAATAAACACTTGTCAAATCAATGCATGTGGGCTCCGGAGCCACACTGTTTAGATTCTATTCTGCCTCCACCACTTATTAGCTGTGTGACCTGGGTAAGATAATTCACCTCTTTATGTCTGCACTTCCTTCTCCATAAACTATATATAATGAGAATCCTTAGCTCTTTCGGTTGTTGCGAGGGGTGAATGATTTGGCACATAGGAGGGGCTTGTTAAACATTAGCTGTGATGATCTCCTTCCAAATCTTCATTTTCAGAGCCACAGATGAGGCCATAGTGCAGCCTGGTGACCCTAGAGTATAAGTACACACGATCGCCAGCTATGCTCTGTCTCCACCATAGGTCCAAGACTGGGTAGTTACGGCCTGGAGGTTTCTGCTGCATCTGCCTTCTCAGTGCTCACCTAAAGACTTTTGTATTTTCCTCCTCACATCCCCGCAGATGGGGTTCAGGCTGCCGGACACAGCTGGGTGATCCCAGGGCAGTGGCCACCTGTGCCAGCCCTGTGAGGTAGCTGGAGGATCATTGTTCCTTCCTTCTCCGGCTCTGGGCAGATGCCAGGGCTGGGATGACCCATGCCCTCAAGTTTCTTGCTTTGGAGGGTCACATTTTCCCTTGGCAAAGAGGATGCCAGAGAGCTGTGACTTCTCTGTGCCCTGGGCCCAAACTATGAAGACCTAACACACTATGCTAAAAGTCCAAGGCTGGGGTGCTCCCAGAGCTTCTTGCCTCACCGCTTCTGCTGAGGGAGGTATGAATACTATGTCCTCCCAGAGCTTTGGGAGCTTGTAGCAAGCAGCCTCCACAGCACAAAATCTCTTGGAAACCTCTAACTGTGTCTGAAACATTAGTGCAAATCTTGCATCCTATTTCCCATATGCCCGCACGTTTTAGGAAAAAACCCTCAATTTCCTAAATATGCAAGAAAAACTGGTACTGTAGGACAACGTGACTTTTTAAAAAATGTTATTTAAAAATCTTCCCCACCTCCTTTCTGCCCTCCAAGACTGCCAAATTCTTGTTGAACAAATATTATTAAATGCCTACTACGTGCCAGCCATGATTCACGGTCTTGGGGATATAGCAGAGAACAAACTGACGGGGTTCCTCTCTTATGTAACTCACATTCTTATACGATAATGATAAGGGTTAACATTAATTAAGCTGTCACTACATGTTAGTCACGGTGCAGTCATTCCTACACATTATTACACTTAAACCTGCTAGCAAGCTTGCAAGGTAGTTAGTTGTTTTTCCTTTAAAAACTGAGTCTCAGAATGATGAAGCACTTTGTCCAATGTCACACAGCTAGTAAGTGTGGAGACCTTGCATCCAATCAATGCCCATCTCATTCTAAAGGCCCCGTTATGTGTTTCCAGCCCATGGAGAAGAACTTTAACACAGTCAGTGAAATTTCTACACAACAATGTTCTTGTCTCAAGTCCAAGAATGGCTCCTACACCTCCTATAATACTGGCTTTCTGGTGAGTAAAGATGCCATTCTCATGTGTAATCAGGTGGCAAATGGAGATATGACCAAAGTAACCCTGCACACACTTTTCCTGTGTCTGATTCAATTCAAGTACCCCTTTTGATTACTTAGCAAAACTGACTTTAAAAGGGTTAAGGTTTTTATATCCATGTAACTTTCTGTCTGCTTTGGAAGTCTCTGGTTAAATGAATATTCTTTTTTTTTTTTTTTTTTTGAGACGGAGTCTCACTCTTTTGCCCAGGCCGGACTGCAGTGGTGTGATCTCGGCTTCACTGCAAGCTCCTCCCGGGTTCATGCCATTCTCCTGCCTCAGCCTCTCGAGTAGGTGGGACTACAGGAGCCCGCCACCACACCGGCTATTTTTTTGTATTTTTAGTAGAGACGGGGTTTCACTGTGTTAGCCAGGATGGTCTCAATCTCCCAACCTCTTGATCCGCCTGCCGTGGCCTCCCAAAGTGCTGGGATTACAGGCGTGAGCCACCATGCCCGGCGTGAATATTCTTTTAATAGTGACCTGTGATTCTGTTTTGATCAAGTGTTTTCAAACTTGACATCTTTGATGGGTTTCTCCAGTGTCAAAATCCTAAGTCAAGTCTTTTTGGCTTAAAATTAACTTTGGGATTTTTCAGCTGGATCCCTTGGGGAGTCTAAAGAATGTATCTCTCATCTTGTAGAGGTATTAAGTGATTTATTTGGTAAATTATATGGGTGGGCATTTTCAAATGGTGATACTGCATGGGAGGGCATTGTCAAGTGAGGTGATATTAGATCTCATCTCAGTTATATTTATGGGTGTGTTGTTGATATACATGTTCCAAAAATTACATACATTTATACAAATTTAATGTTATGATTTGTAATTTTGATAGTTATGCTAAATATTTGCTAAAGTTATATTTGCATAAACATGTTATGAATGGCTGGGCACCATCACTCATGCCTGTAATCCCAGCACTTTGGGAGAAAAAGGCAGGTGGATCACCTGAGGTCGGGAGTTCGAGACCAGCCTGACTAATAGGGTGAAACCCTGTCTCCACTAAAAATACAAAAATTAGCCATGCCTGGTGGCACATGCCTGTAGTCTCAGCTACTTGGGAGGCTGAGAAAGGAGAATTGCTTGAACCCAGGAGGCGGAGGTTGCAGTGAGCCGAGATCATGCCACTGCACTCCCGCCTGGGCGACAGAGGCAGAATCTATGTAAAAAAAAAAAAAAAAGTTATTAATTATTTCTGAAGATTATATGAAATTTGTAAAAGTCTGGTGGTCCTGATGTGATGCTGTCAGTCATGATTCTGATTACTGTCTTAAAATGCTGCACATAAGTAAATTTCCTTGTGAACTGGGAACTTTCATCAGATTTTTATCATAACTATTGTTTCCATCATCCACAGTTACTATTTTGAATTCTTCTCTAAACATATTTGTAATTGGCAATAGTCCAAATTTTCTTTTCTTTCCCGTTTTTGAGACAGTCTGTCTGTCGCCTAAGCTGGAGTGCAATGTGCCATCTTGGCTCTCTGCAACCTCTGCCTCCTGGGTTCAAGCGATTCTCCCGCCTCAGCCTCCCAAGTAGCTAGGACTTACAGTCGCCCGCCACCACGCCCAGCTAACTGGTGGTGGTAGAGACGGGGTTTTACCATGTTGGCCAGGCTGGTCTCCAACTCCTGCCCTCCTGATCCGCCCTTCTCAGCCTCGGAAAGCGCTGGGATTACAGCCGTCAGCCACTGCGCCCTGCCCCCAAATTTGCTTTGCATGGAGAAAACTCCAACAACTCCTCTTGAACACAGTTTTCTGATAACCCAGATCAATGAACTACCCAGGCTTCCCCACTATGCGATATAGGCATGTGAGAAACTCGTACTTATACCCCCTCAATACATTAAAACTAAATTTTTTTTTTTTTTTAAATCAATGGTCCAGGCGCAGTGGCTCACGCCTGTAATCTCAACACTGTGGGGCCAAGGCCGGCGGATCACTTGCGGTCAGGAGTTCCAGATCAGCCTGGCCAGCCCACCTCTACTAAAATACAAAAATTAGCCAGCCAGGCTGGTGGTGCATGTCTGTAATCCCAGCTACTCGGGAGGCTGAGGCATGCGAATCGCTTGAACCTGGGAGGCAGAGGTTGCAGTGAGCCAAAATTGTGCCACTGCACTCCAGCCTGGGCAACAGACTGAGACGCTGTCTTAGAAATAAAAATAAAAATAAAAAAATAAAAATCAATGAACTAAAAACCAACTTCTAGTGGTTTCTAATAAGGAAAAAATGGTTCAAAAAATTGCTAAGCGAGATCAAGCAAAACAAAAAAATCTATTAAGATAATGTTTTTATAACTAGTATTTAAAACATTGTTGATTCATTTTTATTTTGAGACGGAGTCTCACTTGTCACCCAGGCGGAGTGCAGTAGCGGGATCTCCGCTCAGTTCAAGCGATTCTCCTGCCTCACCCTCCAGAGCTGGGATTACATGCGCCCGCCACCACGCCCAGCTAGTTTTTTATTTGTAGCAGAGACCGGGTTTCACCATGTTGGCCAGGCTGGTCTCCAACTCCGATTTCAGGTGATCACCCCTGCCTGGGCCTCCCAAAGTGTGGGATTACAGGCGTGAGCCGCCGCGCCCGGCCCTTGTTTTGTTTTCCAGATTGAAAGAAACGTTTTTCTCAGAAGTTATCTAGAATTTACACCGATTTGGTAAAGCACACTTTTGTGAACAAAGGTGGATGGAAGCGTTTGTTTTTTCCTCCCTACTTGATCCTCCAAAATTTGGAAACTATTCATAAATATTCTTATTTTCATGTACATAGGTTCTCTTTATAAGCAGCTATAATCAGAAAGATTAGTTACATTATCAAGGCTGACTGAAACATCCTATTTAAGAATATGCAGGAAATGCCTGGCTTCGAGTTTGCAGCCTTACGTTACAGTCAGGGGGAAACTGTCACTCCCTGCAGGCCTGAGGACCTTACAGCTTTTCCGGGAGCAACTTGGCAAGGGGGGTCCCGGCAACTGCTCGCGGGCAGGAACCATGGGGCGCAGCCCCGGGCGACCCTCGGGCCGGCGGGGACCTTCTGTTCCTGGCGCTTTCTCCACCGCCCCGCCGGCTGCTGGGGAAGCGGCGGCCGTCCTAGTGCCTGGAGGTCGCTCCCTCGCCTCATCTGGCTGCGGGAACTGAGAGGCGGCCACGGCCGGAGCAGGGTGGGCGGCTGAGGCGAGAGCCCGACCGGCCCCCGCGGGGAATATGGCGACCTGCGGCGACCAGAGCAGCAGCGGGTCAGTTGCTGCACCGCCGACTTCTCGGAGCAGCGAAGGAGACTCGCGAGAAGACGCCGCCTAGTGGAACCCGGGCAGCAGCGACACAGCCAGGAAGCCCCGGGAGGGCGCTGGGCGCCAACGAGCGCCACGGCAACCTCCAGGCGGCGCCACAGCAACCTCCAGGCAGCGCCCACACAGCCCACGGGGGCGCCGCTCGCACTGCACCTGCCGCGGCCGCCCCGGGGCGTGAACTGCGCTGTCAGCCGGGCCGCGCAAACCCAGGCGGCCCAGGCCCGCAGCAGCAGAGGAGCCCAGGGGCACTGCCTGGGGTGACGAGAAGGAGAAGACGGTGCCCCAGAAAAAGCAAGAGCTCAGAGCTCGGGCCCCCGTGCCAGGAAAGGCCAGGAGCGGAAGATGGAGAGGTGGATGGAGATGGAGATGGAGATGGAGATGGAGAAGCAGCAGGTGGGAAGGAGCGGCGCTCCACTGGTGGGGTCAACATGCGCTGGCGGAGCTTAGAGTATGAACAGGATGAAGCGAGGCAGAAGGAGTGGAAACGAGAAGGTGCAATGACACAACGGAGCACAATGCAGAATCCAGCCCTAGGACTCCAATAAAGGCTGGCTTTAATTCCAACTCACACCCCCCCCCAATCAGAGAGGATCATGGGAGAGAGAGGACCCAAGGAACATTGGAACCTATGGGTACGCTGTAAAGGAAATTTTAAAATCTCAGGATCCCAGCCCCCCATCTTCTTATGCAAAAGAGAAGGTCATTGCAACACCCTTTTCCAAATGAATAGCTGTTCCTAACATCATGTAACAGCCAGATAGATGTCTACTCAGCAAGAAAAGGCCTGAGGCATCTGGAAGGGCTGCGCCCTGTAGATCATTCAAAAGTAAATTATTTGCTGGCCTCCTATAATCAAGGACATGCCAATGTTAACTTTAGGTCTACAATCTTTTTTTTTCTTTGACATGGAGTCTCCCTCTGTCACCCAGGCTGGAGTGTAGTTGTGCAATCTGGGCTCACTGCAACCTCTGCCTCTCAGGCTTGAGCAATTTTCTTGCCTCGGCCACCTGAGTAGCTGGGATTATGGGTGTGTGTCTCCACAGTGGGCTAATTTTTGTATTTTTAGTAGAGATGGGGTTTCGCCATGTTGGCCAGGCTGTTTTCGAACTCCTGACCTCAGGTGATCCACCCGCCTTGGCCTCCCAAAGTGCTGGAATTACAGGTGTGAGCCACTGCGCCCAGCTGAGTAAATTTCTTGATTGCACAGAATGTATGGTGATATTGGTGGACTTAAGGGCACTGAATTGTTTATCAGGAATAAAGTATTATGTGTGTTTTCTGGGGTCCTGGATAATGCTGTAGCATTCAGGGTAGATTGAGTAAAAAAAATGTAGAGAAGGTTTCCTATTGTTTTTGCTTCTAATTTTCATTTATTTGCTATTTATTCTCTTCTGGCTTTGCTTGTGTATGCATATATATAAAATTATTATGATTATTTTTAGTTTCTAGTGGAAGGCTTTTATTTGGTTCTGTGAATAGTTATTTTGTTTTCTATGTATTTCTAGCAAGTTGTATTCATTCCATTGATCTAGAATTCGTAGGCTGCCTTTTGTTGGGCCTGCAGGAATTAATGGAGCATACCAGCTTTTTATTTTTTATATTTATTTTTTGAGATGGAGTCTCACTCTGTCGCCCAGGCTGGAGTGCAATAGTGTGATCTCAGCTCACTGCAACCTCTGCCTCAGAGGTTCAAGTGATTCTGCTGCCTCAGCCTCTGGAATAGCTGGGACTACAGGCGTCCCTACCACACCCAGCTAACTTTTTGTATTTTTAGTGGAGATGGCATTTCATCATGTTGGCCAAGCTGGTCTCAAACTCCTGATCTCAGGTGATCTGTCTGCCTCGGCCTCCCAAAGTGCTGGGAGTACAGGCATGAGCCACCCCGTCCAGCGAGTATACTTTCATAAAAGAATTTGAGTCATATTTCTGTCTCTGCCTAATTTCTCCAAAATTTCTAAACTATTTGTGAATATTCTTAATTCATGACAATGTGTTTGTTGGCATACAGTCAAACAGGGTCCCCAGGCCGATCAGGGAGAGAGAGCCCAGAAACTTGACATGTTGGCACTACTGTAACTGCTGAAGGGTTTCACCTTGCCCACTGCCTAGACAGAGCCAATTCATGAAGACAGGCGAATTGTAATTGACCAACATGGTGAAATCCTGTCTCTACTAGAAAAATACAAAATTAGCTGGGCATGGTGGCGGGCACCTCTAACCCCCGCTACTTGGAAGCCTGAGGCAGGAGAATCGGTTGAACTCGGAGGCAGAGATTGCAGTGAGCCATGATCGTGCCATTGCACTTCAGCCTGGGTGACAAGAAAGAAAGAAAGAAGAGAGAGAAGAGAGAGAGAACGAAAGAAAGAAAGGAAGGAGGGAGGGAGGGAGGGGAGGAAGAGAGAAAGAAGAAAGCTGCTAACCCAAGCGGAACAAAAAATTAATTGAATACCAAAAAAACACTTTGCTAAATTTTCATGTTAAAACAGCCGATACTGAAATTGTTTAGATAAACAGTTTGGTTTTTGTTGTTGTTGTTTGTTTTTGTTTTTTGCTTTTTGCTTTTTTGAGAAGAGTCTCAATCTGTCACCCAGGCTGGAGTGCAATGGCGTGATTTTGGCTCACTGCAACCTCTGCCTCCCGGGTTCAAATGATTCTCGTACCTCAGCCTTCTGAGTAGCTGGGATTACAGGCGCCCACCACTATGCCTGGCTAATTTTTTTGAATTTTTAGTAGAGACAGGGTTTCACCATGTTGGTCAGGCTGGTCTTCTTTTTTTTTTTTTTTTTTTTTTGAGACGGAGTCCCGCTCTGTCGCCCAGGCTGGAGTGCAGTGGTGCATTCTCAGCTCACTGCAAGCTCTGCCTCCCGGGTTC
>NW_022096874.1:0-40443 GCF_006542625.1 Nomascus leucogenys
TGCAAGGCTGGTTCAACATACGCAAATCAATAAATGTAATCCAGCATATAAACAGAACCAAAGACAAAAACCACATGATTATCTCAATAGATGCAGAAAAGGCCTTTGACAAAATTCAACAACCCTTCATGCTAAAAACTCTCAATAAATTAGGTATTGATGGGACGTATCTCAAAATAATAAGAGCTATCTACGACAAACCCACAGCCAATATCATACTGAATGGGCAAAAACTGGAAGCATTCCCTCTGAAAACTGGCACAAGACAGGGATGCCCTCTCTCACCGCTCCTATTCAACATAGTGCTGGAAGTTCTGGCCAGAGCAATCAGGCAGGAGAAGGAAATAAAGGTATTCAATTAGGAAAAGAGGAAGTCAAATTGTCCCTGTTTGCAGATGACATGATTGTATATCTAGAAAACCCCATTGTCTCAGCCCAAAATCTCCTTAAGCTGATTAGCAACTTCAGCAAAGTCTCAGGATACAAAATTAATGTACAAAAATCACAAGCATTCTTGTACACCAATCACAGACAAACAGAGAGCCAAATCATGAGTGAACTCCCATTCACAATTGCTTCAAAGAGAATAAAATACCTAGGAATCCAACTTACAAGGGATGTGAAGGACCTCTTCAAGGAGAACTACAAACCACTGCTCAATGAAATAAAAGAGGATACAAACAAATGGAAGAACATTCCATGCTCATGGGTTGGAAGAATCAATATCGTGAAAATGGCCATACTGCCCAAGGTAATTTATAGATTCAATGCCATCCCCATCAAGCTACCAATGACTTTCTTCACAGAATTGGAAAAACTACTTTTAAAGTTCATATGGAACCAAAAAAGAGCCCGCATCGCCAAGTCAATCCTAAGCCAAAAGAACAAAGCTGGAGGCATCACGCTACCTGACTTTAAACTATACTACAAGGCTACAGTAACCAAAACAGCATGGTACTGGTACCACAACAGAGACATAGATCAATGGAACAGAACAGAGCCCTCAGAAATGATGCCGCATAGCTACAACTATCTGATCTTTGACAAACCTGACAAAAACAAGAAATGGGGAAAGGATTCCCTATTTAATAAATGGTGCTGGGAAAACTGGCTAGCCATATGTAGAAAGCTGAAACTGGATCCCTTCCTTACACCTTATACAAAAATTAATTCAAGATGGATTAAAGACTTATATGTTAGACCTAAAACCATTAAAATCCTACAAGAAAACCTAGGCAATACCATTCAGGACATAGGCGTGGGCAAGGACTTCATGTCTAAAACACCAAAAGCAATGGCAACAAAAGCCAAAATCGACAAATGGGATCTCATTAAACTAAAGAGCTTCTGCACAGCAAAAGAAACTATCATCAGATGAACAGGCAACCTACAGAATGGAGAAAATTTTTGCAACCTACTCATCTGACAAAGGGCTAATATCCAGAATCTACAATGAACTCAAACAAATTTACAAGAAAAAAACAAACAACCCCATCAAAAAGTGGGCAGAGGACATGAACAGACACTTCTCAAAAGAAGACATTTATGCAGCCAAAAAACACATGAAGAAATGCTCATCATCACTGGCCATCAGAGAAATGCAAATCAAAACCACAGTGAGATACCATCTCACACCAGTTAGAATGGCCATCATTAAAAAATCAGGAAACAACAGGTGCTGGAGAGGATGTGGAGAAATAGGAACACTTTTACACTGTTGGTGGGACTGTAAACTAGTTCAACCATTGTGGAAGTCAGTGTGGCGATTCCTCAGGGATCTCGAACTAGAAATACCATTTGACCCAGCCATCCCATTACTGGGTATATACCCAAAGGACTATAAATCATGCTGCTATAAAGACACATGCACACGTATGTTTATTGCGGCACTATTCACAATAGCAAAGAGTTGGAACCAACCCAAATGTCCAACAACGATAGACTGGATTAAGAAAATGTGGCACATATACACCATGGAATACTATGCAGCCATAAAAAATGATGAGTTCGTGTCCTTTGTAGGGACATGGATGAAACTGGAAAACATCATTCTCAGTAAACTATCGCAAGGACAAAAAACCAAACACCGCATGTTCTCACTCATAGGTGGGAATTGAACAATGAGAACTCATGGACACAGGAAGGGGAACATCACACTCCGGGGACTGTTGTGGGGTGGGGGAGGGGGGAGGGACAGCATTAGGAGATACACCTAATGCTAAATGACGAGTTAATGGGTGCAGGAAATCAACATGGCACATGGATACATATGTAACAAACCTGCACATTGTGCACATGTACCCTAAAACCCTAAAGTATAATAATAAAAAAAAAAAAAAAAAAAGAAACTTGCTCAAAACCACACAACTACACGAAAACGGAAAAAACCTGCTCCCGAATGACTACTAGGTAAATAAGGAAATTAAGGCAGAAATAAATAAGTTCTTTGTAACCAATGAGAACAAAGACACAATGTATCAGAATCTCTGGGACACAGCTAAAGCAATGTTTAGAGGAAATTTTTTTTTTTTTTTTTTTGAGATGGAGTCTCGCTCTTTCGCCCAGGCTGGAGTGGCAGCAGTGGCACAGTCTGGCTCACTGCAAGCTCCGCCTCCCGGGTTCACGCCATTCAACCCCCTCAGCCTCCCAAGTAGCTGGGACTACAGGCACCTGTTACCCCGCCCAGCTAATTTTTTGATTTTTAGTAGAGATGGGGTTCATCGTGTTAGCCAGGATGGTCTCGATCTCCTGACCTCGTTATCCACCCGCCTCGGCCTCCCAAAGTGCTGGGATTACAGATGTGAGCCACCGCGCCCAGCCTTACAGGGAAATATATAGCACTAAATGGCCACAGGAGAAAGAGGGAAAGATATAAAATCGACATCCTAACATCACAATTAAAAGAACTAAGAGAAGCACGAGCAAACAAATTCAAAAGCTAGCAGAAGACAAGAAAGAACTAAGATCAGAGCAGAACTGAAGTAGATAGAGACACAGAAAACTCTTTTAAAAAAACCATTAAATCCAGGAGCTGGTTTTTGAAAAGACTGACAAAAAGAACACTAGCAAGACAATAAAGAAGAAAAGAGAGAAGAATCAAATAGACGCAATAAAAAATGATAAAGGGATATCACCACTGTTCTGACAGAAATACAAACTACCATCAGAGAACACTATAAACACCTCTACACAAATAAACTAGAAAATTTAGAAGAAATGGATTAAATTCCTGGACACATACACCCTCCCAAGATTAAACCAGGAAGAAGTTGAATCCCTGAATAGACCAATAACAAGTTCTGAAATTGAGGCAGTAATTAATAGCTTACCAACCAAAAAAAAGTCCAAGACCAGACGGATTCACAGCTGAATTTTGTCAGCAGTACAAAGAGGAGCTGGTACCATCTTTCTGAAAGGATTTCAAACAATAGAAAAAGAAGGACTCCTCCCTAACTCATTTTATGAGGCCAGGACCATCATGATACCAAAACCTGGCAGAGAGACAACAAAAAAAGAAAACTTCAGGCCAATATCCCTAATGAACATCGATGTGAAAATCCTCAATAAAATACTGGGAAACCAAATCGAGAAGCACATCAAAAACTTACCCACCACGATCAAGTTGGCTCCATCCCTGGATGCAAAGCTGGTTCAATATATGCAAATCAATAAACGTAATCCATCACATGAACAGAACCAATGACAAAAATCATAAGATTATCTCAATAGATGCAGAAAAGGCCATTGATAAATTCAACACCCCTTCATGCTGAAAACTCAATAAACTAGGTATCAATGGAACGTATTTCAAAATAATAAGTTATTTATGACAGACCCACAGTCAATATCATACTGAATGGGCAAAAACTGGAAGCATTACCTTTGAAAACAGGCAAAAGACAGGGATGCCCTCTCTCACCACTCCCATTCAACATAGTATTGGAAGTTCTGGCTAGGGCAATCAGGCAAGAGAAGGAAAAAGTGTATTCAAATAGGAAGAGAGAAAGTCAAATTGTCTGTTTACAGATGACATGATTGTATATTTAGAAAACCCCATCATCTCAGCCCAAAATCTCCTTCAACTGATAAGCAACTTCAGCAAAGTCTCAGGATACAAAATCAACATGCCAAAGTCACAAGTATTCTTATACACCAATAATAGACAAACAGAGAGCCAAATCATGAGTGAACTCCCATTCACAATTGCTACAAAGAGAAGAAAATAACTAGGAATACAACTTAAAAGGTATGTGAAGCACCTCTTCAAGGAGAACTACAAACCACTGCTCAAGGAAATGAGAGGACACAAATAAATGGAAAAATATTCCATGCTATGGATAGGAAGAATGAATATTGTGAAAATAGCCACACTACTTAAAGTAATGTATAGATTCAATGCTATCCCCATCAAGTTACCACTGACTTTCTTCACAGAATTGGGAAAAAAACTACTTTAAATTACATATGGAACCAAAAATGAGCCTGTATAGCCAAGACAATCCTAAGCAAAAAGAACGAAGCTGGAAGCATCATGCTACCTGACTTCAAACTATACTACAAGGCTACAGTAACCAAAACAGCATGGTACTGGTACCAAAACAGACATATAAACCAATGGAACAGAACAGAGGCCTCAGAAATAATGTCACACATCTACAAGTACCTGTTTTTTGACAAACCTGATAAAAACAAACAATGGGAAAAGGATTCCCTATTCAACAAATTGTGTTGGAAAAACTGGCTAGCCATATGCAGAAAACTGAAACTGGTCCCCTTCCTTACACCTTATACAAAAATTAACTCAAGATGAATTAAAGACTTAAACATAAGACCTAATGAAACCCTAAATAAAACCTAGGTAATACCATACAGGACATAGGCATAGCAAAGACTTCATGACTAAAACACCAAAAGCAATGACAACAACAGCCAAAATCGACAAATGGAATCTAATTAAAGTAAAGAGCTCCTGCACAGTTTAAGAAACATGAAAAAAAACCTCATCATCACTGGTCATTAGAGAAATGCAAATCAAAACGACAAAAAGGTGCCATCTCATGCCAGTTAAAATGGCGATTATTTAAAAAGTCAGGAAACAACAGACGCTGAAGAGGATGTGGAGAAACAGGAAAGCTTTTACTCTGTTGGTGGGAGTGTAAATTAGTACAACCATTGTGCAAGACAGTGTGTCAATTCCTCAAGGATTTAGAACCAGAAATACCATTTGACCCTGCCATCCCATTACTGGGTATATACCCAAAGAATTATAAATCATTCTACTATAAAACACATGCACACGTATATTTATTGCAGCACTATTCACAATAGCAAAGACTTGGAACCAACCCAAATGCCCATCAATGATAGACTGGATAAAGAAAATGTGGCACATATATACCATGGAATAGTATGCAGCCATAAAAATGGAAGAGTTCATGTCCTTTGCAGAGACATGGATGAAGCTGGAAACCATCATTCTCAGCAAACTAACACAGGAACAGAAAACCAAATACTGCATGTTCTCACTCATAATTGGAAGTTGAACAATAAGAATACATGGGCACAGGAAGGGTAACATCACACACTGAGGCCTGTCGGGGGTGGGGGACTAGGGGAGGGATAGCATTAGGAGAAATACCTAAGGTAGATGACGGGTTGATGGGTGCAGCAAACCACCATGGCACGGATATACCTATGTAACAAACCTACACATTCTACACATGTATCCCAGAACTTAAAGTATAATAAGAAAAAAAGTTAGTCAAAAGTACCCCAAAGAACAATTCTGAAATGCAAGTTGTGAAAAATTTACAATAATGTGGCTTTTTTTTTTTTGAGACAGTGCCTTGCTGTGTTGCCCAGGCTGGAGTGCAGTGGCATGATCATAACTCACAGTAACTTCAAATTCCCAGGCTCAAGTAATTCTCCCACCTCAGCCTCTTGAGTAGCTGGGACTATAAGCATATTCAACTAATTTTTCTATTTTTAGTAGAGACAAATTCTTCACCTAGCCCAAGCTGGTCTCAAAACTCCTGGGCTCAAGTGATCAGGGGGGGCCTTCCTCAGCCTCCCCAAAAAGTGCTAGGATTAATAGCGTGATCCCACCGCAAGGCTGGCTTTAATGGTGGCTCTCTTGTGAACCCAGAGTTCATAGAAAAGTCTAAGCTACGTTATAAGAGAGAATCCAAGTTTCAATGGTTTTCTGTTATATCATTAATTAAGCATATCTGCTCATACAATTACCCCCCCACTATTCACTCAAGTTAACCCACAACTTGATATTCAAATATTCTCCTTTAGGAATATGCACTGCCAAACGATTTGGAGATACGTAAAGGTTTTTTTGTAAAACAAAAACCAATCTTGCAGAAAGAAACATGAAAAAAATTCTTGTATATATCCTCTCTCGAGATTATTTCAACCTGTATGGCAAACACAGTAAGTTGTATTTGTTATAATTCCTATATATTATATTTAGCCATAATTTTAAGCACACAAAAACTACTTTACTTGCTGAGTACATTGAGAATTACTCTGCTAGGTGTTGTTTATACATAATTTTAATTTGGTTATCATAAAAACTTTTGAGGTAGACATTTTGAGAGAAAAAAAAAATGTGAGTTGAAGATTCAGGTTTGAAAGGTTAAGCAAGTTGCCAAATTCTTACATTCTATACATGTGCCAGAGGCCTGATTTGAACAATTTTCAGTCTGATGTCAAATATATGCTCCTAACCACCTCATTATAATGCTTCCAAATTCTTATGTCGTTGACTCTCTAGGAAAGGAGATTTAAATTAAGCAAACTATTCTGCACCTTGCAGCCTTCAATTTAAGGGAATATTGTCAAATACGTGCTTACATTGCTCAGTGGGAGTATGGATGACAAAAGTTTTGAAGCAGATGGTGTAACTTGGGATTAACTTTCTTCTGCTTTAACCTTCCTACTTTTTTCCTTTTGCACTAACCACATTCATTTATTGCCAAGTAAAAAGCAGCAGCATTTCAGAAGAAAAAATCAGCTGCTTTAAGGATCATCTGAGGAAAGAACATGAGAAAAAAAAAAGACTGGTGCATGTAGAGACTTTGCCTTCTTTTTTACTTATATTGTTTGTTTGGTCTAATTTTTCCAATTAAAAAAAAGTAAAGAAATTCTACATTTTAAACATACGCATTTTACTTATATGCTTTAGGAAATAGACTCTCAACATTTTAAAGTATCTATATATGTGCAAAACTAAAATCCAGGATAATATTTTACAGAGTTCCTCGTTGCAGCAATTTTTGATGGGGAAGACATTAAGGAGCAGGCATTGTTTATATGAACAGGGCAGGGGGCTCTGTGTTTATAGAACATTTTTCATCTTTATTGTGAGGCGTTTTAGCATGCTTATTTTCACAGAAAAGAAGCTATAACTCAATTATTTCTAAATTAAGATTGAAATCTTATTATTTGTAAACTCATCTATAATGAAATTTTCTTTGTAGTAAAATGGAATGGAATTCCATAAATGTGGAGAATGGCAAGAAACCAAATTAAATTCCCTTTGAATGGAAAATTGAATTTGCACTTTCATGAAAATGGCTGTTGAAAAAAAACCCGTTAGTAGAATATACTTTTAAGTTCATGACAAGTTTTTCACATTTTAGACTGAATAGAATTAGGCTAACTTAGAATGTTTTGGGTAATGTAGTTAACTTGAATTAAAACAACTGCTAAAAACAAAAACTTTGCCCAGAAAACATTTTTTTTTTATAAGAAAGGACTGAAAGTAATATTTACCATTAATCATATGATTTTGTCTTATATTAGTTTTCATAGTAATACCAGTAAAGCTAAGCCTCGTATGGTTTAACAATTAATAATCTTAGCCCCTCATTTCTGGTATCCACATCACAGGGAATGTAATGCATCTCAAATACACCTCTACTATGTGACCTGTAATTCTTACTATTTCCAAAAACAATATGAGATAAAACAATTCCCTTCTGAATGAAAATACCTAATGTGCACTTGTGAAATCTTTCATTAATGCCCTTGTTTTTCCCAGGCAACATTTTGCAAAATATTGTACTCCTCCTCTAAACTCTTAACTCCTTCTCCAAATAGAAGAATGTGGAAAAGTTAAAGGAAATTAAGCTCGACAGTGCTCAGTAACATGATGAAAGAGATTTTAAAATATTTAATGTATCCCTTTTGTATTTGTTCAGAACGTCAAATTTAAAATTAGAATATTATTCTATGACAAACATCAGCAAATTAACAGAACATAAGTGCATAGTTTTTTAGGTATGTAATAAAAAGGAAAAGGCTAATTTTTTTTTTTGAGTTGACTTTTATCACACTGCAGTCATGCACCACATAAGGGATGTTTTTTGCAATGTCTAATCCATATACAACAGTGGTCCCACAAGATTATAAAGAACTGAAAAAATTCCTATCACCTAGTGATGTGGCAGCCATGATAGCATTGTAGCACAACACATAACTCAAGTGTTTGTGGTTGATGTCAGTATAAACAAAATCACTGCGCTGCCAGTCAAACAATAGTATAGCACGTGTAATTATGTACAGTACATAATACTAGTAATGATAATAAATGAGTATATTACAAGGTTATGTATTTATTACACTTTTTAATCATTCTTTTAGAGGTACTTCTACATGTTAAAAAGAAGTTAATTGGAAAAATAGAAGGTGGAAAAGAGCATTTCTATCATAGGAAATGACAGCTCTATGCATTATTACCCCTGAAAACCTGCCAGTGTGATAAGATGTGGAGGTGGAAGATAGTGATATGATAATTCGGATCCTGTGTAGGTCTAGGCTACGTGGTTGTGTCTTAGTTTTTAGCAAAAAATTTAAAGAGTAAAATATAAGCCTAGAAAGTTTAAAAATGAAAAAAAGCTGATAGAATAAGCATGTAAAAGAAAAACATTTTTGTATAGTGTTATAATGTTTTTGTGTTTTGAGCTAAGTGTTTGTAAAAAATGAGTCCAAAAGTTTAAAAAAGTAACAAGTTTATAAAGTAAAATGTTTACAGTGAGCTGAAGTTAACTTATTATTGAGCAAAATTTATATTCTTATAAATTTAGTGTAGCCTAAGTGTAGAGTGTTTGTAAAGTCTACATGGGTGTACAGTAATGTCCTAGGCCTTCGTGTTCACTCACCACCCACTCACTCACCCACCTAATGCAACTTCCAGTCTTGCAAGCTCCATTCCATAAGTGCTATATACAGGTATACCTCTTGTACATTTTATATCATATTTACTGTACATTTTCTATATTTAGATAATCAAATACTTATCATTGTGTTACAATTCCCACAGTATTCAGTGCAGTAGCATGTTGTGCATGTTTTTAGCCACACGAGCAATAAGCTACACCATATAGCCTAGGTCTGTAGTAGGCTATACCACCTAGGTTTGTGTCAGTACACTCATGATTGCACAACAACGAAATCGTCTAATGATGCATTTCTCAAAATGTATCCCCTCCATTAACTGACACATAACTGTATTTAAAAATTATATAGCAAGTACTATGTTACTATTGTAGGAAAATAATTAATAAACTACTCTATCACTAAATTAATGTTGAAAAATTAAAACGTCTATAAGAGAAGTAAGCAGAACTACAATTAAAACCCTCCTCAAGAATTAGCACCTAATAAATATTTGTGGGACTAATTGACATTATTTCAGTATTTTCAGAATTTTTGGTCATAAACGTGTCATTCTGTAATCGGTTATACATTAATACAAATTAACATACATATACATACACCAAGTATAATTTTAAACATTAAATAAGTTTATACATTTTAATGCCTAGATTATTAAAATTTAATTTGATGTATTACACTGTTAGTTATATTTATAACTACTAAAAGTAGAACTACACTGCAAGGCTACTGTAACCAGAACAGACACATAGGACCAATGAAGAGAATAGAGAGCCAGAAATAATACTGTACACCTAAAACCACCTGATCTTTGACAAAGTCAACAGAAACAAGCAAAGGGGAAAAGAACCCTTTTCAATAAAATACTGCTGGGATAACTTGCTAGCTATATACAGAAGATTGAAACAACCCTTTCCTTACATCACATACAAAATCAACTTCAAGAGTGGACTAAATACTTAACATAAAACCCCAAACATATAAAAAACCCTGGAAGATAACCTAGCGAAATACCATTCTGGACATGGCCCTGACAAAAATTTCGTGATAGAAGATGCCAAAAGCAAATTGCAACAAAAACAAAAAATTGACAAATAGGTTCTAATCAAACTAAAGAGTTTCTACACAGCAAAAGAAACTATCAAAAGACAACCTAGAGACTGGAGAAAACATCACAAACTATGCATTCCAACAAAGGTCTAATATCCAGAATCTATAAGGAGCTTAAACGTATTTGCAAGCAAAAAACAACCTCATTAAAAGTGGGGAAAGAATATGAACAGGCATTTTTAAAAGGAGATCGATATACATGGCCAACAAACATGAAAAAAATGCCCAACGTCACTATCATTAGAGAAATTCAAATCAAAACTCACAATGAGATACCGTCTCACATCAGTCAGAATGTTATACTATAATAAAATGTCAGAAAATAACGGATGCTGGTGAGGTTGTGGAGAAAAGGAATGCCTATACACTGCTGAGGGAATGTAAATTATTTCAGCCATTCAGAAAGCAGATGCAATTTATCAATGAACTTGAAAATAGATTACTATTTGACCAGCAATCCCATATGAGTATATACCCAAAGGAATATATATCATTCTACCATAAAGACATATGCACATGTATATTCATCACAGCACTGTTCACAATAGCAAAGACATGGAATCAACCTAAATGCCCATCAACAGTAGATGGATAAAGAAAACGGTCACATATACACCATGGAATATGATGCAGCCATAAAAAGAACAAAATCATGTCCTTGCAGCAACATAGGTGAAGCTGAGACCAGGTCCTAGGCAAATAACACAGGAAACAAAAAACCAAATACCACATGTTCTCACTTATGAAGAGGAAGCTAAACATTTAGTAACCTATGGACACAAAAAATGAAACAACAGACACCAGGCCCTACTTAAGGGTGAGTGGTGGGAGGAGGTGAGGAATCAAAAAACTCCCTATCAGTGCTATACTTATTACCTGAATGATGAAATAAAACTGAACAACAAAGCCCCATGACTCAAAACTTACCTATATAACAAACCTGCACATGTACCCCTGAACCTAAAATAAAATGTAGTTTTTTTCAAGACTGTGGATTTATTTATTCGCAGCTGGTTAAAATGAAAATATAAAAAAAAGGTAAATCTCAACATACAATTTAGACTTTCTTTGAAATCAATCTTAATAAAAGTTAAAAATCCTAATGTATTTTTGGTAAGAAAATGCAATGGTCAGAATAAATTTAGTTCAGAAACCTTGTCTTACTTCTGGTAATCTTTGCTCCAATCATTTTGTGAGAGTATAACTTGCATATCCTCTTTAAGCTTTATGTTGTTCATTTGTAAAATAAAGGCCTGGAGTAGAGGTCATATTATGTCCTTCTTATGTTTTAAAGTTATTGTAAAATAACAGTGATAATAACAATAATAATAGTTATAATTTCTGGAGCACTTATTCTGTGTCAGACACTAAGAATTTACATGTAGACAGTAATTTAAGGCTCACATTATCTCTAGGAAATGAGTAATATTTTTATCTCTATCACAGATCTGGAAACTGAGTAATAACAAAGCCCAAGGTTACATATTTATTAACTACTGAACCAAAAAATAGTAGTTGATAAAAGCCAAAATTTGAAAAAATTCCTTCTAATTTTAGCAATCCTTATAAACCTAACATCTAAAAAAGGCATGAATATAATCACATTCATAACAAGTGTATATATTTTTCTCAAATACATGTGCACCTATAAGTAATATATATACTACAATTTAATGAGATTTTTGAGTGTGTCAGCAATGAATATTTTTATAATATCCAAAATAAGATTTATATTTTTGAGTGCTATATTTTACTCGTTATTTCTAATGGCAGGTAGAACTTCAAAAACATTCGCTAATGATCATAAACAAAGTCATGGTTATTGTCCTTACCTTCAATTACTTATGTGATTTTTTTAAAAGTCCTGACCTTTGAACTAAGCTATGAAAAATTGTAAGTATTTTTAAGAAAATAAGTAAGACTTTATCAGTGACTTCCTGTCTCATATAAGAAATCACCATGAATTTCAGACTCCTAGAGTAATATTTAATTTTGTAGAAAAGTAAATGGTAATTTAGTAAAAAATTTATTATTGACCTACATATGCTAATGGTCTCATTATCAAAAAAAATCTCTGAGCTTTGCCAGAATGTCCAGTTTTCCACCATATTTTCGAATGGTTCTAGTAGGGTAGGACTTTTATCACAAATTTACACAATTATTTTAATATCTAAAAAAGAATAATAAGAATAGTTCACAGAACTCTTTAAAAATAGCAATTTAAAAAATCATATGTAAACCAAACTAACAAAAATCCAATCAAAAAAGATTTCAAAATTACATGCTCACGTTCTTTAGACTGAAGGTTGTAGAGACCTTAATTTACATAAGATTTACTTATATTCTCTGTATTACCAAAATGATATTAAGAATATACTTACCTTTCTTTTATTATTATACTTTAAGTTCTAGGATACCTGTGCACAATGTGCAGGTTTGTTACATATGTATACATGTGCTGTGTTGGTGTGCTGCACCCATTAACTCCTCATTTACATTAGGTATTTCTCTTAATGCTATCCCTCCCCCCTCCCTCCACCCCAAGACAGGCCCCGGTGTGTGATGTTCCCCACCCTGTGTCCAAGTGTTCTCATTGTTCAATTCCCACCTATGAGTGAGAACATGCGGTGTTTGGTTTTTTGTCCTTGCAATAGTTTGCTGAGAATGATGGTTTCCAGCTTCATCCATGTCCCTACAAAGGACATGAACTCATCCTTTTTTATGGCTGCATAGTATTCCATGGTTTACCTTTCTTAGAAAGGTTAAAAGACTATTTTCCCAACAACTAACATTTTTTTTAAAATTCTAAACTTCAAAACATTTACATTTATTTAGTTGGCCTTATGCATTTGAAATTCTAAGCAAAATTTGCAATGAGCAATTAACTTTATAATTAGTATTTAGAATAATTAGGTATATTATATTAATATTAAATCTTGACATAGGTCTATGTTTAGATAAGCAAGCTCTTTGAAGATAGGGATTTGCTTTTTATCTTTGCTGTATTTTCATAAGCTATAAATCCCTGTTCAATAATAAATGGATGAATCTCATCCCTAACTGTACTAAACACAATTTTTCTGCTAACTAATGAACATGTATAAATAGACATATCTACTTAAACTTATATTACACCAATATCCGTACTTATTTTCTGTATCTGTTCCTGTTTCTATACCTACTGACTCTTCAATAGGACACAATTTGTTTGATGATTTTTGTATCCTCAATGGCAATAAATGTCTATTAAAAATAAATGAATGAATCCAGAGGACATTACTTGATTCCTTATCTGTATTAAAGAATGTACTTCCTAGTCAAACTTTTTCAGTCCTCCAGAAAATAATCTAAGAGAACCCAAAGATCTATTTATCTTTGTTCTATGATTTGCCATGATAAATTTAATAACCCATTGTTTTGCTAGTGGCTTATTTTCTTTTCTTAAAATTTACATACTTTTCAAAGGGAGCACCATTAGTGTAAAATTTCTTTCCTCTTTTATCTGCTTCACTTGCCTATGCTGTATCTTTGGTGGAATGATTTTGTGATTTGGGATTTTTAAAAAGAGAAAATTTAGTGTGTAGTGTCTTCCTTTCCTCTCTTTTGGTAGCTCACAACTCTCCTTTTTTTTGATACCCCTTCATGTCTTAAAAATTTCAGCCATATATGCTGCTGCTGTAGCAGAGATATCTGTTCTAATGTTCTGTTCTAATGTAACACTGGCTATGAGAAGGTGAGAAATCTGTCTTACCTTCTGGGATGCATTTTTGGAAACCTAATTTGCTCTGATATAAGCCACCTTCTACAACATCAGCTTGTTCTCCAACAAATGTACTCTTTGTTTCTGCTATGTCTTAAAGTTTCATCTAATTTCTCAATTAGTTTGGCACTTGGACAAGAGATGAAAACAATAATAAAGGTGACAATAATTTTTGTAAGACATATGTGACAATCACTGTTTCTAAGCACAGTGGATAAATACACATCCATATATATATATTCAAATGGCTTACTCATCACTGTTATTAGTAGGTCTTATTACTTTTTAAGGCCTTGCAGTTAGTCCATAACAAAGATGCTTCCAATCCAAGCAGTCTTCTCCAAACTTCACTCATATCATATATTAGAACCTTTTTAAAATCTCCAATTCATAGATATTAAAAGCAATGGCAAAAAACACAATTTTGCACCAACCTAATAATATCAATGGCAAAAAAAGAAAAACAAACTTTCATTGTGAAACAACTCAACTTTGATCTTATTTATCTCACAAAACTTAAAGCAATGTCTGAATTCTATGAAACTGATTTAATTTTTTGTATTTGTCAAAAATTTTACATATGCTTTCTATTTTTGTTGAATTTCTGATTTTTTGACATATATCAAGTTCTTTAAGAAATATAATTGATGAATATATATGCATACAAATAATTATACTTTTAATAGATATTTTCCTGAATTTATTTTCCATGAATTCATAGTGCCTACCAATAACAAGATTTCCTTAAGTGTTGAATTAATTGCAGGAAAATAAAGAATTTAATTAATAAATGCATTTATGATAAATTGAGTCTAAACGAATGGGTTAAATTACCAATGTCTTAAGAGGAACAATGAAGGCTGGGCGCTGTGGCTCATGCCTGTAATCCCAGCAATTTGGAAGGCCAAGGCGGGCGGATCACCTGAGGTCAGGAGTTCGAGACCAGTTTGACCATCATGAAGAAACCCCATCTCTACTAAAAAAAAAATACAAAATTAGGTGGCTCATGCCTGTAGTCCTAACTACTCGCTTGAACCCAGGAGGCAGAGTTTGCGGTGAGCCGAATCCCACCATTGCATTCCAGCTTGAGCAATTGAGAGGGAAACTCCATCTTAAAAAAATAAATAAAATAAAACAAAATAAAGAAGAACAACTAAAGTAAATGGATTTTTAAAGTTTCACACATTATGTATATACTGATACACATTAATGGGGAACACATATATTCTACAAAATAAAATTGGACAGGAACAAAGGAAATCAAGAATAATCCTAATGATAATAAGAAATAGAGAAACAAAATTATAGGTTTCATATAGCAGCTATAGATGGGTTTTATGGAAATGGTATACAGAGAAGAATTAATTAAAATTATTTACTGGCTATAAATTATAAAGTTAATTTATAAAACAGTATTTAATTCTGCAGCAGGCAGAATATCTGCATCTTGGAAATGGTAAACGAAGAGTAACCAGTGCTGAAAAATTTTAAATTAATATTTTTAATTTGCTTTCAGTCCTACCGATTTTAAGAATTCATTCAAATTCTTTCTATTCTCAATTAATTCCATCAAGTTTTTTTTTAATATCCATAAACCTTCATTATTTATAAGGGCTTTAATTTCTTTTATCCTGAAAATGTGGAGACTGTCACATTGTAACACTGAATCGAAAGAGTGACAGCTCCTAGAACCTTTTGCATGATGACACAGAAGCCTGCCCTCAAAGTGCCACATAATATAAAGACAATGTTCTGTCTGACTTGTCAGTGCTTATATGATCATAGACAGGCTCACATTGACTGTTCTTTATATCCTGTTGATATTTCATAATATCTAAATTTTGTATTCTAGATATTTTATATTAGTTTATACTGTAAATATGTTATAAAATTAGGTGTTTTAGTTTTTCAGTATGCATAGATGCAAGAATAAAATGAGATAATAAAAAGAGCCAAATATAACTTCAGATTCTCCTGTCCCATTTTGGAAATGCATATCGTGTTACTTTTGAACTGCAATAAATTTGCCAAAAAAGATATACCCAGTACACATGTTTAAGTCCAGACAACATTTCCAGTTTTATTATCATTTCTCACCCTATGATAAGCATAGTCAGTGGGAACATTAAATATAAAATGTGGGAGAGAGGCATTTTTGCAGTTGTGTTTGCAACTTTCTGGCTACAGTTTCTATTCCATAAAACACTCCTGTAAATATAGAAAGAGTTATTACGAAATTTAAAATGTGCACACTTTTCCTATTCTTTTGTGTCTGGATTTTATAACCTTTCATAAAAACCAATTAAAACTTTATATAGACAGGAGGATGAAAAATATATTTACAGCTGTAACTTAAGTTAAAATTTTATATTCTAGAAAATCTCTCCTAAAAAGACAATGCCTTGATCTTATTGAATTATATGGATTTAGATGTAGACTTTGAGTAGCAGCCAAGGCTGTGTGGGAAATCTTTCCACTAATAAACAAAAGACTGAAAGCTCAGTAAACTACAGTATTATTTTTCTAAGGTGAAGTTTTAATAGATACTTTTCAGTATATTGACTTCCTGATTATAATGCTTTTAGTTCAAAGTGTTAACATGATGGAGTCAAAGAAGAGGAAGGTAAAAATAAAATCCCAGCAAACCAAAACACCTAAGTTCTATAGATTGAGAGCTTCTATTTAATGTCGTTGTTTTATTTTTGCTTCTGAATGATGCAAATCATTCTCCAAATGAGATGTTCTTTTGATTTTTTGTTTGTTTTTGTTTTGTATCAGTACAGCGTATTTTATTCCAGCTGTTCATGTCTTCCAGTGGGACAAACAATAACCTACAATTAAATGCAGGTGCTTTGAGAAAAGAATACCCTCCTTCTTCCTAATGGCTTGAGGTAAAAAAAAAAAAAAAAAAAAAAAAGAAGAGAAAAGAGGAAAAAAAAAGGCAGAGAGAGAAAGAGAGAGACAGATGTGAAACCTAAATGTACTGTCTGCTTAGTGAAGCACGCAATCTTGCCGTGGGCATGAAACAAAGGTCTGCTTCCTACAAAAGATGTTGAATTACCCTTTTGGAAAATGGATCTTATTAATGGTTTTATAAGGAGAAAAGTAAACAATAGTATATATAATATAAAGCATCAGTGAGAACAACGAAGCAAGTGGGGAGAGAGAGAAAAAAGAAGAAGAAGAAGGGAAGTAAAAGAGTAAAAATTAGCGAAAGACAGGGAAAGAGCCGAGAAAGCGAAAGAAAAGACGATAAGAGAAGACTAGCATGTATTTTACCTCATGTGACTGTTATGGAGTCAAAATATCCATAGCTTCACCTTAATTTAAATATTCAACCCATTCTCTCAATTCACTTAAACAAAGAAAGGATCTTATACAATGTTTTTATAGAGAGAGTTAAAATATTACATATACCAATTACTGATATATTGTAAATAAAATATTCCAATTGTTTGTATTTCATTTTTATGCATCTATACACAAGCAGTAGATGAGCATGACATGTTTCAACATTACAGAACCAAGGTATAAACATTAAACACAATTTATAAATACCCATTGATATGATTTGGCTCTGTGTCCCCACCCAATTTCTTCTCCAGTTATAATCTTCATGTGTCAAGGGAGGAAACCTGGTGGGAGGTGATTGGATCATGGGGACAGTTTTCCCATGTGTTGTTCTTGTGACAGTGAATGAGGTTCTCATGAGAACTGATGGGTTTAAAATTGTAGCACTTCTCCCCTCTTTCTCTCTCCTTCTCTCTCTCTCTCTCTCTTTCCTGCTGCCATGTGACACATACCTTGCTTCCCCTTCACCTTCCACCATTATTGTAAGTTTCCTGAAACTCTCCAGTCATGCAGAACTGTGAGTCAAATTATACCTCTTTTTTATAATTTACCCAGTCTCAGGTAGTTCTTTACAGCAGTGTGAAAATGGACAAATACACCTAAGTAGATAACATGACATACTCTTAAAACATTAGCTTTTAAAAAAAATAAAAATAAACTACATTTTAATTTCCTCAAAAAGCTTTATTTATAATAATAATCAAGTTTTATAAAATTAACTTCACAATAAAACATATCATCTATTAATATGCTTTTGATGAAAAATAGTCATGTATAACACATATAAAGAAAATATAACATCTTAAAATATTGTGGCCTCCTTGCTCAATTTAACTTTATTATTGCCTTAACCTAGACAGAATTAAAGGGGATGCCTTAGTACCCTATCTATTAATAAGTAAATCTGCTTGTATGTTAACGGGTGCCAGATTTCAAAAGAGCATTCTAGATATATAAAGCTTTTGAATAGTTCTTAAACTAGTGAAATAATTTGTGTAATCAATACTGTAGTGAAAGTCAACTTTTAGAGATTGACATCTCACATTTCCCCCACCCCTCTTTTTATTTCACTCTTAATTCTGGGTCTTTTTAAGTATGTTCTCTGATATTTTGTCTGTTTTAAACCATAGAAGATCTCTCTTTTTATTTGTTAGATATGGAACAATGTACTTAAATTTCAAATAAGTTTTCTTTTGATAAAAACATTCTGCTGCAGGGTCACAAAAATATGAAAACCACTGTTTTTAATACATCTCAGATTAATTTTGACAAGTAATGTGGTGATACAATAAAATTTAATTTTTCCCCAAAACTAAAAGAATAGAAGATCCCATCTCCTCTTACTGAATATCCTTCCCTAAACCCATATATTATGGTCTATTTCTAGACTGTATGCTATTTCAAGGGTTCACAACCCCTGGGCCATGGACTATACTGGTCCATTGTCTGTTAGGAATTGGGTTGCGTGTAGGAGGTGAGCAGCAAGAGAGTGAGCATTACCACCTGAGCTCCACCTCCTGTCAGATCAACAGCAGCATTTCATTCTCATAGGAGTGTGAGCCCTATTGTGAACTGCACATGTGAGGGATATAGGTTGTGCACTCCTTATGAGAATCAAAGGCCTGGTGATCTGAGATGGAACAGTTTCATCCCAAAACCAACCTCCCTATTCCCCCATTGGTGGAAAAATTGTCTTCCATGAAACCAGTCCCTGTGCCAAGAAGGTTGGGATGGCTGTTCTAATCTATTAATTTATTTGTTTATTTTTTGAAATATTGTACATAATCTGTATTATTAGAGTTTTAATATTTGGTAGGCAAAGGTCCAATTATTACACATTTCACAAATTGTCATGCATATGCCTGACTTCTTTTTCTTCAAAATAAATTAAAAGTTACACAATCAGATTTCAGAGATTCCATTATTTTAATTTAAAACGAATTATATGTTACTCTGTTTTACTTTCTATTATGAGAATGATTTCCCCCTCTAATTACCAATGTTTCTTTAACTTTTACAGTACTATACTGTGTTTTTTTTTAAATGTGGAGGTAGAATGTAGTGACAGTTAAAATTTAGAAATTGAAATCAAGGTATTATAAGTTCAGATATCAGTTTGCTACTTAAACGTGTGACCTTAAAAAGTTATTCAAACAAATCTTAAATATTGCTATATTCAAATACTGAAATATATTATATTTTTATAGTTATAAGTGACTCAAATTAATATTTACCCCTATATAATTTCTACATCGAAAGGAATGCATGTTAATATAAATTCAGAAATGGACACATTGGTTTTAGGAAAAATTAGATAATTCTTCTGATAAGATTACATTTAGGGTCTAGTATTATTCAGGGTCTAGTAATACAATAACAGAGCTCAGGAAGAAGATAAAATAAAAGGAAGGTAAGGACAAGAGAGGATAAAATTGTTAATCAGGAAAGTCTGATATAGTCCACTGCACTATTCATATATCTTTGTACCTTCTTTATTACAATCTGTAATATTATAAGAGGGGATACATGTGTGCAAGTTCAATGCTCTTACTTTTCTCTGAGAGGGGAAGTACAATCAGTCACGATGTTTTCTTCAGGGTGTTGGCTTTAAGAAACAATCCTTGCTGCTGCAACTGCTCTTGTAGCTGAAAATCGTTTTCATTATCTTCATTCTCCACTACTTATTCTGGATGTCTCTTACCACTGGGCATAACGTTGGTCAGTCAGTGCTGCTTACATTATAAAGGAACTGTCATATCTATGCTTGATGGATCTGAGTCCTTAGCTGCTTTGGTCACAATTATTTACTGTTATCTTTGGACAAATGTGCATCCAGTGGCTCCTAATGAATCTCCTAATTTCTAGGCATTTTCCTACAGTCCCAACTGTAAAGAAGAATTACAGTTTCTCATGATAATCTGGAGCTGTTACAACTGCCAGTAAACTAATTCCTCCCTTTGTTCACTGGTCCACAGCCTGTAGAGCACAGAGTGACTAGTGGGTAGTGGCAACTTCACATTCAATAAGATACTGTGTTTTCTGGCAGAAATAACTCCTCCCTGCTCCTCATGAGTTAGGACCTTTAATCAAAATTTTCAGGATGGAATGAATAATTTATTACTATGCATGTGGATTGTTGGGAATAATGGTGGAAGGGATCAATTGTACTTTCACCTTTGCTTTCCAATTTCATGTCTTATAGCTTTGGGGTAGCTATTCTACTAAACAGTAGAATGTTGCTTAATTCATTGAATTGAAGATGACATTTTGTATTAGATGCTTATTGATATGGTTTGGCTTTGTGTTCCAGGCCAAATCTCATCCTGAATTGAAATTCCATAATCCCCCCATGTTGTGGGAGGGACCTGGTAGGTGGTAATTGAATCATAGGGGTGGTTTTCCCCATGCTGTTCTCATGATAGTGAGTGAGCTCTCACAAGATCTGATGGTTTTAAAGCATCTAGCAGTTGTCCTGCTGACTCTCATTCTCTCTCCTGCTGCCCTGTGAAGAGGTGTCTTCCCCATGATTGTAAGTGTCCTGAGGCCTCCCCAATGATGCAGAAATGGGAGTCAATTAAACTTCTTTTCTTTATAAAATAACCAGTCTTGGGTATTTTTTCATAACAGAAAAAGTTAGTGAGAATGGACTAATACAGTAAATTGGGAACAGAAGTGGGGTTCTGCTATAAAAGTACCCGAAAATGTGGAAGTGACTTTGGAACTTGGTAACAGAGGTTGGAATCGTTTGCAAAGCTCAGAAGAAGACAGGTAGATGTGGGCAAGTTTGGAACTTCCTAGAGACTTGTTGAATGGCTTTGACCAAAATGCAATAGTGATATGAACAATAAAGTCCAGGCTGAGGTAGTCTCAGATGGAGATGAGAACTTGTTGGGAACTGGAGTGAAGATTACTCTTACTATGCAAAGAGACAGTTGCATTTTGCCCCTGCCCTAGAGATCTGTGGAACTTTGAACTTGAGAGAGATGATTTAGGGTACCTGGCAGAAGAAATTTCTAAGCGGCAAAGAATTCAAGAGGAAGCAGAGCGTAAAAGTTTGAAAAATTTGCAACCTGATGATGCAGTAGAAAAGAAAAGCCCATTTTCTGGAGACAAATTCAAGCTGGTTGCAGAAATCTGCGTAAGTAATAAGGAGCCAAATGCTAATCGCCAAGACAATGGAGAAAATGTCTCCAGGACATGTCAAAGGTCTTCACGCCAGCTGCTCCTATTATAGGCTCAGAGACTAGGGGGAAAAATGGTTTCATGGGCTGAGTCCAGGGCCCCCCTGCTGTGTTGCAGTCTTGGACTTGGGGCCCTGTGTCCCAGCTGTTCCAGCCATGGCTAAAAGGAGCCAACATACAGCTCAGGCCATTGCTTCAGAGAAAGCAAGCCCCAAATCATGGCAGCTTCCACTTGGTGTTGGGCCTGTGGATATGCAGAAGAGAAGAATTGGGGTTGAGAACCTCCGCCTAAATTTCAGAGGATGTATGGAAATGCCTGGATGTCCAGGCAGAAGTCAAGCGCTCATGGAGAACCTCTGCTAGGGAAGTACAGAAAGGAAATGTAGGGTTGGAGCCCCCCACAATGTTCCCACTGGGCGCTGCCTAGTGAAGCTGTGAGAAGAAGTCCACTGACTTTCAGATCCAGAATGGTAGATCCACCGACAGCTTGCACCATGCACCTGGAAAAGCCGCAGACACTCAATACCAGCTGTGAAAGCAGCCAGGAGGGGGTCTGTATACTGCAAAACCACAGGGTAGAGCTGCCCAAGGCCATGAAAGCCCACCTCTTGTATTAGCATGATCTGGATGTCAGACATGGAGTCAAAGATCATTTTGGAATTTTAAGGTTTAATGTTTAGTGAGTCTCCTATTGGATTTTAGAGTTGCATAGGGCCTAAAGCCCTTTTGTTGAGGCCAATTTCTCCCATTTGGAATGGGTGTATTTACCCAATGCCTTTATTCCTGTTGTATGTAGGAAGTAACTAACTTGCTTTTGATATTACAGGCTCAAAGGCAGAAGGAACTTACCTTGTCTCAGATGTGACTTTGGACTTGGACTTTTAGGTTAATAATGGAATGAGTAGGAGTAGAAACTTTTGCGGACTGTTGAAAGGGCATAATTGTGTTTTGAAATGTGAGGACATGAGATTGGGGAGAGGCCGGGGCAGAATAATATGGTATGAACTTTGCGTCCCCACTCAAATCTCATCTTGAAGTGTAATCCCATAATCCCCACATGTTGTGGAAGGAACCTGGTAGGAGGTCATTGAATCATGGGCCAAGTTTTTTCCATGCTGTTCTTATGATAATAGGTGAGTTCTTATGAAATCTGATGGTTTTATAAGTGTCTGGCATTTCCCCTGCTGGCTCTCATTCTGTCTCCTGCTGCCCTGTGAAGAGGTGCCTTCTGCCATGAGTGTGTCCTGAGGCCTCTTCAGCCATGTGGAACTGTGAGTCAATTAAACTTCTTTTCTTTACAAAATACCCAGTCTCAGGTATTTCTTCATAGCAGCATGAGAATAATCTACTATACTTATTTTTTCTTATTTTACCAAAAAGTAAAATTAAATTATCAATTAAACAATTACAGTGTTTGCATATTAGTTAGAATTTTAAAAATGTATTTTATGCCCATTAAATGAGCTATTTGAAATTTAGTAGGTTGTACCAATGAAAACATTCACTTCATCTCTCTAGATTCTTAAAAAGATTGCTTCTTGGATTTCTATTGGTCTTGTACAATGTCTCCAGTAAAATATTTTGGAAAAATAATTATGACAATTATAGCTACATGGTGAATTATACATTTCGTCATTACAGAGTTACCCTCTGGATACCTTGAATTGTTTTCATTTTAAACTATGCTTGTTTTCTGATATTTATAAAATTAAAAAAGTATTTAATGAATAATTGGGTAATTACTATAGCTAATCTGATTTTGAAAGGCTTGAGTGAAATGTTTGCGCATATTTGAGGAGTAATAAGGGAGAGTAAGAAATGGTTCACTAAATCATGATGCATCGTACAGGTACTTTACAACTATTTTAAAAAGCTTCAACTTTATTTTATAGTTATTTGTTAGGAGAAGTATATGTATCCTGCATTCCTCATATTATGTTAGAGCAGATAAAATTTATACAAACATTTTGCCAAATTATGGAATAAAGAATTGAATAGAATAGAAATTTGGAGTATAGTATAGTGCAGGCACAGGAGTTGATCCAAAGTGCATCTAATCCAATGCTTGTCTTTCCTTCAATGTTCTTCAGCCATTGAAACCATAACTGAACAGCTTGTGATCCTAACAAGTTCCTTAACTTCACAATACCTCAATTTTCTCATGTTAAAATCGGAATAGTAACAACACATCCCTGAAAAAGCTTACCTCAGCCTGTGCTGCTATAATAGAATACCATAATATGTGTGCCTTAAAAAACAAACATTTATTTCTCACAGTTATAGAGCCTGTGAACTCCAAGAACAAGGTTTCAGCAGGTGAAGGTGTCTGGCGTTTGGTGAGGGCCCTCTTCCTGGTTTGCAGATGAGTTTTATCCTCACATGGCTGAGAGAGAAATTACCTCTCTTATATTTCTTCTTATAAGGGCATTAATCCCATTCATGAAGGCCCTACTCTCATGACTTAAATACCGTCTCAAAAGGTCCCACCTCTTAACACCATCACATTGGAGGTTAGGATTTCAGCATATGAATTTTGGGGAAACATAAACATTCATTTCATAACATGACTGTTGTAATATTATACATGTCTGAGATCTATTTAATGAGGCAGTAGATATTTCATGCTGAGAAAACAGTCTGGCAGGTAATAAACACTCAATAAGTGTCAGCTTTTATTGTTTTTATCCTGTCCACTGAAGTGCACTTCTTTAGAAAGGAGGGAATCTTGTAAGACGATGACCATTATTTGACTTAGTTTCTCTACTGAACAACACGTGTTAAACAATAGACTAGTGTTCACATTCATATCTTTCTGCTTCTCTTCTCCTCCCCCCCTTTAAAAATATCTCTGTCTCCAAATTTCTTGTCACAGAAGAACTATGCTCAGTATGATCACCTCTTAACCGCTCTGCATTCATGCAGTAAAATTATATTATTATTATTATTGTTATTATTAAAGACAAATTCTGGCTCTATTGCCCAGGCTGGAGTGCAGTGGCTCCTGGGCTCAAGCCATCCTCTCACCTCAGCCTCCCGAGTAGCTGGGACTACAACTGGGCACCACCATGCCCAGCAAATTTTTTTTTTTTTTTTTTTTGTAGAGATGGGTTTTCACCATGCTGGCCAGGCTAGTCTGGAACTTGTGAGCTCAAGCGACCCACCAGCCTCAGCTTCCCAAAGTGCTGTGATTACAGGTGTGAGCCACCACATCTGGCCTATTCATTCTGTAAGCTTTCTGAGACATCAACACCAACATCTAAGCATTTAAAAAGTAAAAGCAAATTTTTCTTCTCTATTGTATTACAAACACCCAGTGCATAATATAGTTTATACAAACACATTGACATTGTTAACCAAGGAAAATAGTAGATAATTTCTGTTTTCTAGGGAAGTGTGTGGAAAAAAATGACAGGAAAACAAAAAATTTTGGTTTCAGCATTGTCAGTATTTCACATACGTTGTGCCAATTTTTCAGAAACCAGAATCTAAAATTATAAACAATTTAGAGCTGTCTCCCATCATGAAATTACTCATAGAATATAGTTCTGGGATCATAGAAATATCTATTTTGAATATTGCTTTTATGTGTAACAGAATTAGAGACATCTTATGATTCTAACAATTGTTAGAATTTGCTGTGGTAATAGCAACTATTCAGTGGATCTTATGTAATGCTTCTGTCTTCCCTTCAATGTTCTTGAGCCATAGCTTCTTTCTCTCTGAACTGTACATCACACTCATTATCTCAAATGAAAACTGTATATAATTCTAGTGATGGCATAGACTCCACATTCACATTCACTCCATGTTCACTCCAGAAAATTGAGTAGGTTTCCAGAAGTGGTACAAGGTGGCACTATAAGAAAAGGTTTTTGCTTTGTATTCTCCATAGGGTCAGGCTCCTGCTCTTTCTGTACTTTCCTTTTTATATACTACCCCTCACATTTTTAGCTGTTTCACAGTGACACTGTGCTGACATATTGCTGCTAAGATTCTTATTTTCTGTAAAATGGTTCCTAATAATGTATTCCCATGTCTCAACATTTTCTGAGATGGAGAATTGCCCTGTGAAGATCATTGGACTGAAAAAAACCCTCTTAAGACTTAAAAATATAGTGGATCCAAGGGCCCAGTAAGAAACAACATATCTTCAGTAGATAGAAAAATTTTTCACAAAGAAAACTTTAGGCCCAGTTGGCCTCACTAGTAAATTCAACCAAACATTTAAGAAAGAAGTAATATCAATTTCACACAAACTATTCCAGAAAATTAGACACATAAATTATGTCTCCACTTATTATATAAGGCCAGCAATACCCTGACACCAATAGTATAAAAGCATGACACTAAAGGAAATAAAAATTACAACACAGTATTGCTCATGAAAAACCTATAAAAATTCCACATAGAAATTTAGCAAATTGACTCCGCCAATACCAAACATAGTAACACATGGTTACTGAAAGGTGGTTTCTCCAAGCTGGGTTAACCCTTATAAAATCAATTCATTCGCTGTATTAAATTTTAAAAACAAGACTATAAGACCATCTCAATAAATAGAAGATTTGACAAAACCTATACCCATTTCTGATAGAAATCCTCAAAATACAAGAAAAAAATGAAAAAAACATAAAGATGATCTCAACCTGATAAAGGGCATCTATGAAATCAAAAAGCAGTATACCTCACAGGAAAAACTTAATGCTTTACTCTTGCAATATGGAAGAAAGGGTGTTTTACTGTGATCACTTCTATTTATATTTTACCGGAGATTCTAGTCAATACAAAAAAGTGAGAAAAATAATTAAAAGGCATCCAAATAAGAAAGAATCTGGATTACTATCCTGTATCTATTATTTCCACATCCTGATTCTACAAAGGTGTCCACTCTCCTTCAAGATATAATTTATATGCCCTGATAGGGTAGTAAACAGAAGAATAATATGCTGAAGTTTTTGTCTCTGTTCTCTGTCTGGAAAATTATTCTAGCATGTTACTTTTTATTACTTCTATTAGATTATCAAGAAAAGACAAGCTCTTAATGTCACAATAGAATGGGATTGTGGTGGATAGATTGTAATTACATGTCATTATTTTTCAATCATCTCAAATATAAATGGAGTTAAAGTGTATGTAATTATTTGGAAGCAATTCTTGTAATAGACCAAGAAATTTGACCACTTGTAATTGCTCTTTTTCTCTATTCAGTTTATGTTGTCTGAATTTTACCTCTAACAGCCCTGAACATGAGGGTCAATATTTTTATTTGAATACTTAAAAAAGTAAATAACTCAGCATGGGACCAGTGTGTGCTAGTTTAACTCAACTGAATCCAAATGAAATGAAAGTCTCAACTTGCTCTAATCTCCTCTTTGTCATCCTGTCTATCTTTCTCCTGCCTACTCCAGTTATTAGCCAATATGAGAACTGTAAGATATTTTATTAAGGATGTCCCATTAACATAGAAATATACAAAGAAGAGTATTTGATACTTTGATTTTTATGAGTTTTTCTAATTTCTGCCTTAGCATTTAATGTAATTTTAAATTGCAAACATTATTCATCAAACCTGGAAGTTTTAATTTCCTGATTGAAGAGTTATCCTCTAGATCCTATTCATAACATTCATATTTAACCAACACACATTTACACTAATTTTGTCAGAATTTAATCACTTTATGTGCAATATTACAATATCCTTGATCTTTGATTCAGATATTATTACTTTCAAATTTATGAAACATATAAATGAAATTTAATTACCTTTAATATTAACCATTTATGTCTCAATATTCTTTATCTAAGACAGACTATCAATTATTTAACATTAATTCAAGCTAATCTAATATGTGTTTCTGGTATTTCTTTTATCTACTTCTCATGCTTTAACATTCATATCACATGTACATTTAGCATTCATGTCACATGATTATTTTGCCCAGGAGTTAGGAGTTCAGTTACTTTTTTGGATTTTTTTTCCCTTTATGTAAAAATTGCTAGACTAGTAGATAAAATAATTCATTCATCTGAGAAAAATAATATGAGAAATACGCTTTGAAATATGCATTTTAAACGCTCATAGCTTAAAACTGAAAAAGCATATGTATATATAAAACACTGAAATTGTTATATTTTGTTAAGTTTGGACGTATATATCTCAACGTCATATATAAAATCCAGATTATTATTCTAAATCACTTTCATTGTGTAATTGTTGAACCAATGTCAAGAAAGTTGGGTGGTATTTTTCTATGTGCTATATAGTCTATATTAATTATTACTAAAATGATTAAAGAAAATGTATAATAAATAATGTCCCACTCTAGATAAAAAGAGGTATAAATAATTCCTTTCTTTTCCATATAGATCAAACTACTGAGTGCCAAATAGAAGTTGGGGATTACATCCAATGCATTACATTTTGACTTTTAAGACATAAACCTTGAACCACGAACTGAGATTTACCAAAATATATTGACTGACACAATTTGTGATAATTTTCTAGTAAGATGGAATTGAAATGATTAACACATTATGAAATTATCATCAACAAGCAAAAATTATTCCTAACTCATCTGTTTATTGATAATTTTGTCATTGATTTTTGGAGAAGAAAAATCTGACACTTTAAATTCAGAAATTTTATTTCTTAAAGCATTTAGACACTTGAAAATAAAGGCACAAATACACATCAACATTTAAAAATACTTTAGATACATTCCAAAATGGCCAACTACACACAACCAGGAAGAACTTCTACAACCGTAGAAGTTCTTTAGTAACTGGCATAATCCAAACAGACCATCTGAGAGAATACACTGAGAGAGGTTAGAGAGGTGACCCAGATGCTGGGACATACAAAACAATAGAAAAGATAAATGAAACAAGAAGCTAGTTCTTTGAAAAGCTAAATAAAATTGATATACCATTAGGAAGATCAGCCAAGAAAAGAAAAGACCCAAATAAGCTCAATTAGAAATGAAATGGGAGACAAAAAAACTGATACCACAGAAATACAAAAGATCATTCTAGGCTACTATGAACACCTTTATGCACATAAACTAAAAAGCCTAGAGGAGATAAATACATTTCTGATAGATTAAACCGGAAGAAATAAAAACTCTGAACAGAAAATAATGAGCAGCAAGATTGAAATGGTAATTAAAAAATTGCTAACAAAAATGTTCAGGACCAGATGAATTCACAGCTGAATTCTATCAGACATTTAAAAAATTGGTACCAATCCTTTTGACACTATTCAACACGATAGAGAAAGAGGGAATCCTTCCTAAATCATTCTATGAAGCTAGTATCATCCTAATACCCAAACCAGGAAAAGATGCAAGGAAAAAAGGCAAAATTACAGAACAATATCCATTATGAACACAGATACAAAAATCTTCAACAAATTACTGGCTAACTGAATCCAGCAGCATATCAAAAAGATAATCTACCATGATCCAGTGTGTTTCATACCAGGGATGCAGGGATGGTTTAACATATGCAAGTCAATAAATGTGTTACACCACATAAACAGAATTAAAAACAAAAATCACATGATCATCTCAACAGAAACAGAAAAAGCATTTGACAAAAATCCAGCATCCCTTAATGAGTAAAAGCCTCTTTGGGAGGCCGAGGTGGGCGGATCACAAGGTCAGGAGATCGAGACCATCCTGGCTCAATATTCCTTATCTAAGACAGATTATCAATTATTTAACATTAATTGACGGTGAAACCCCGTCTCTACTAAAAATACAAAAAATTAGCCAGGGGTGTTAGCGGGCACCTGTAGTCCCAGCTACTCAGGAGACTGAGGTAGAAGAATGGCGTGAATCCAGGAGGCAGAGCTTGCAGCGAGCTGAGATGGCTCCACTGCACTCCAGCTTGGAGACAGAACGAGACTCTGTCTCAAGAAGAAAAAAAAAAGCCTCAGCAAAATCAGCATAGAAGGAACATACCTTAATGTAGTAAACCATCTATGACAAACCCACAGCCAACATTATACTGAACAGGGAAAAGATAAAAACAAGACAAGGATATCCACTTTCACCCTTCTATTTAACATAGTACTGGAAGTCCTTGCCAGAGCAATCGAACAAGAGAAAGAAACAAAGGGCATCCATATAGGTATTCAGATGGTAAAAAGGAAGTAAAACTGTAAAGAGAGGTAAAGAGGAAGTGAAACTGTTGCTATTTGCTGATGATATGACTGTATACCGAGAAAACCCTAAAAATTCATCCAAAAAGCTCCTAGAACTGATAAACAAATTCAAACAAAATTAATGTACACAAATCAGTAGCACTGCTATACATCAACAATGACCAAGCTGAAAATCAAATCAAGAGCTCAACCATTTTCACAATAGCCGCAAAAAAAATGAAACGCTTAGAAATATACCTAACCAAGGAGGTGAAAGACCTCTACAAGGAAAACTACAAAACACTGCTGAAAGTAATCATAGATGACATCAACAAATGGAAACACATCCCATACTCATGGATGGGTAGAATCAATATTTTGAAATGACAATACTGCCAAAAGTAATCTATAAATTCAATGCAATCCCCTTAAAAATACTGCCATAATTCTTCACAAAATTAGAAAAGACATTTCTAAAATTCATATGGTACCAAAAACAGAGCCCACAAAGCCAATGCAAGACTAAGCAAAAAGAATAAATCTGGAGGCATTGCATTACCCAATTAAACAGCTTCAAACTATACTATAAGCCCATAGTCACCAAAACAGCATGGTACTGGTATAAAAATAGGCACATAGACCAATGGAACATAATAGAGAACCCAGAAAGAAAGCCAAATGCTTACAGACAACTGATCTTCAACAAAGCAAACAAAAATGTAAAGTGAGGAAAGGACACGCTATTCAACAAATGTTGCTGGGATAACTGGCAAGCCACATGAAGAAGAATGAAACTGGATCCTCATCTCTCACCTTATACAGAAGTCAAGTCAAGATGGATCAAAGGCTTAAACCTAAGACCTGAAACTATAAAAATTCTAGACAATAACAATGGAAACACCCTTCTAGATATTGGCTTAGGCAAGGATTTCATGACCAAGAACCCAAAAGCAAATGCAATAAAAACAAAGGTAAAAAGCTAGGACCTAATTAAACTAAAGATCTTTTGCATGGCAAAAGGAGCAGTCAGCAGAGTAAACAGACAACCCAAAGAAGGGGAGAAAATCTTCACAATCTATACATCTGAGAAAGGACTAATATCCAGAATCTACAACAAACTCAAACAGATCGGTAAGAAAAAAAAATCTCATCCAAAAGTGGGCTAAGGACACCAACAGACAAGCTGCAAAAGAAGATATACAAATGGCCAACAAACACATAAAAAAAATGCTCAACACTGCTAATGATCAGCGAAATGCCAATCAAAATCACAATGTGGGGCCGGGAGCGGTGGCTCACGCCTGTAACTCCAGCACTTTGGGAGATCAAGGCAGACGGATCACCTGAGGTTGGGAATTCAAGACCAGCCTGGCCAACATGATGAAATGCCATCTCTACTAAAAATACAAAATTAGCCTGGTGTGGTGAGACATGCCTGTAATCCCAGCTACTTGGGAGGCTGAGGCAGGAGAATTGTTTGAACTGGGGAGGCGATTGCACTCCACCCTGGGCAACAATAGCAAAACTCTGCCTCAAAAAAAAAACAAAACAAAAACAAAACCACAATGTGATACCACCTTACTTCTTTAAGAATGACCATAATTGGCCGGGCGCGGTGGCTCACTCTTGTAATCCCAGCACTTTGGGAGGCCGAGGTGGGCAGATCATGAGGTCAGGAGATCGAGACCACAGTGAAACCCCATCTCTACTAAAAATACAAAAAAAAATAAAATTAGCCGGGCATGGTGGCAGGCACCTGTAGTCCCAGCTACTTGGAGAGGCTGAGGGAGGAGAGTGGCGTGAACCCAGGAGGCGGAGCTTGCAGTGAGCCGAGATTGCGCCACTGCACTCCAGCCTGGGCGACAGAGGGAGACTCCGTCTCAAAAAAAAAAAAAAAAACAGAATGGCCATAATCAAAAAATCAAAAAACAGTAGATGTTGGCATGGATGTAGTAATCAGGAACACTTCTACACTGCTGGTGGAAAGGTAAATTAGTACAGCCACTATAAAAAAACAGTGTGGATATTCCTTAAAAAAAACTAAAAGTAGAACTACCATTTAATCCAGCAATCTCACTACTGGGTATTTACCAAGAGGAAAAGAAGTCATTATTTGAAAAAGATACTTGTACACCCATGTTTATAGTGGCACAATTCACAATAGGAAAATCATTGAACCAACCCGTATGCCCATCAATCAATGTGTGGATAAAGAAACTGTGGAATATATATACGATGGCATACTATACAGCCATAACAAAGAATGAATTAACAGCATTTGCAGTGACCTAGATGAGATTGGAGACTATTATTCTAAGCAAAGTAACTAAGGAATGGAAAATCAAACATCGTATGTTTTCACTGATATGTGGGAACTAAGCTATGAGGATGCAAAGGAATAAGGACAATACAATGGACTTCGGGGACTTGCGTGGAAGAGTGGGAGGGTGGTGAGGGATAAAAGACTACAAATATGGTGCAGTAAGGTAGGGTGCACCAAAATATCACAAATCACCACTAAAGAACTTACTCATGTAACCAAACAAAACCTGTACCCCCAATAACTTATGGGAAAAAAAATAAAATGATTAGTTTTGTGGTTATGTGAATCTCACCTCAATAAAAAGTTTTAATTTAAAACTTCAGGTGCCATACATATAAAAGCAATTAAAATAATGACGTTTATCTCCATATGGATAGTGTCAAGAAAAAAGAGAAAAAAATAATGACATAGATATCCAGGTACTCAACATCATATTACCTTAGAAGCCTTTCCCAATACACACAGCACTTCCTCTATACAAAAATACCACTGCCCAAATTTTGTAGTTTCTTGCTTCTATCTAACTTTTTAGCTATGTTTGTATCCTTAAATAATACCTAGTTTTGCCTGTTTTTGAATTTCATATAAAAGATCATTTTATGTTTTCTTTTATGACTTCCTTTTTCAGTTAACATTATGTTTCTGAGATTCATCCATGTTGGCCCATGTAACAATAAATTATTCATTTCACTGCTGTATGTGCTTCATTGTTTAAATAAACCACAATTTTATTAAAAAAAAAGAAAATATGCAAATGGCCACCAAACATATGAAAAACACTCAATATCACTAATGATCAGGGAAATGCAAAACAAAACCACAATGTGATACCACCTCACTCCTGCAAGAATGACCATAATAAAAAAATAAAATAAAATAATAGATGTTGGCATGGATGTGATCAAAAGAGAACACTATAATCTTGCTGGTGGGAATGTAAACTAGTACAACCACTATGGAAAACAGTGTGGAGATTCCTTAAAGAAATAAAATTACATCTACCATTTGACCAGAAATGCCACTCCTGAGTATTTACCCAGAAGAAAATAAGTCATTGTACAAAAAACATACTTGCACATGCATATTTATAGCAACACCTTTCACAATTGCAAAAATATGGAACCAGTCTAAATGCCCATCAATCAACATGTGGATAAAGAAAATGTGATATATATATATACATACACAAAGGAATACTACTGAGCCATAAAAAGGAACAAAATAATAGCATTCGCAGCAACCTGGATGGAATTGGAAACTATTATTCTAAGTGAAGTAACTCAGGAATGGAAAACTAAACATCAAACATAATATGTTGTCACTTTGTAAGTGGGAGCTAAGCTATGAGGATGCAAATGCATAAGAATGATGCAATGGACTTTGGACACTCAGGGTAAAGTGTGGCGGGCGGGGGGAGGATAAAAGACTCTACATTGGGTACAGTGATGGGTGCACCAAAATCTCAGAAATAACTACTAATAACTTATTCATGTAACCAAACACCACCTGTTCCCCCAAAAGCTATTGAAATAAAAAAAGATTTTTTTTAAAGAAAGTGAACAAAGCCTTTGAGAAACATGGGATTATATAAAGAGACAAAAATCTATGACTTATTGGCATTTCAGAAAGAGAGGAGACAAAACAACCAACTTGGAAAATATATTTGAAGATATAATCCATGAAAATATTCCCAATTTTGCTAGAGAGTTCGACGTACAAATTCAAGAAATTCAGAGAACTCTTGTGAGATACTATGCAAGATTACTATCCCCAAGACACTTAGTCATCAGATTCTCCAAGGTCAACATGAAAGAATAAATATTTAAGGGAGCTAGAGAGGAAGAGTTCACTGACAAAGTGAATCCCATCAGACTAACAGTGGACCATTCAACAGAAACCTTACAAGCCAGAAGTGATTGGGGGCCTATATTCACCATCTTTCAAGGAAATAAATTCCAGTCAAGAATTTCATATCCTACAAAGCTAAGCTCCTTAAGCAAAGGAGAAACAAAATCCTTTTCAGACAAGCAAAAACCAAGTGACCTGCCTTATCAGAGATACTAAAGGGAGTTTTTAACATAGAAATGAAAGTATGGCATCTGCTGCCACAAAAGAACACTTAAGCACCTACCCTAGTACTATAAAGCAACATACAATCAAGTCTACACAACAACTAACTAACAGAATGATGACAGGATCAAATTCTCACTTATCAATGTGGGAGTTCAGTCAGGTTGGTGGGAAAAAAATTTTTTTTTTTTTTTAATTATACTTTAGGGTTTTAGGGTACATGTGCAAAATGTGCAGGTTTGTTACATATGTATCCATGTGCCATGTTGATTTCCTGCACCCATTAACTCGTCATTTAGCATTAGGTGTATCTCCTAATGCTGTCCCTCCCCCCTCCCCCCACCCCACAACAGTCCCCGGAGTGTGATGTTCCCCTTCCTGTGTCCATGAGTTCTCATTGTTCAATTCCCACCTATGAGAGAGAACATGCGGTGTTTGGTTTTTTGTCCTTGCGATAGTTTACTGAGAATGATGTTTTCCAGTTTCATCCATGTCCCTACAAAGGACACGACCTCATCATTTTTTATGGCTGCATAGTATTCCATGGTGTATATGTGCCACATTTTCTTAATCCAGTCTATCGTTGTTGGACATTTGGGTTGGTTCCAACTCTTTGCTATTGTGAATAGTGCCGCAATAAACATACGTGTGCATGTGTCTTTATAGCAGCATGATTTATAGTCCTTTGGGTATATACCCAGTAATGGGATGGCTGGGTCAAATGGTATTTCTAGTTCGAGATCCCTGAGGAATCGCCACACTGACTTCCACAATGGTTGAACTAGTTTACAGTCCCACCAACAGTGTCAAAGTGTTCCTATTTCTCCACATCCTCTCCAGCACCTGTTGTTTCCTGATTTTTTAATGATGGCCATTCTAACTGGTGTGAGATGGTATCTCACTGTGGTTTTGATTTGCATTTCTCTGATGGCCAGTGATGATGAGCATTTCTTCATGTGTTTTCTGGCTGCATAAATGTCTTCTTTGAGAAGTGTCTGTTCATGTCCTCTGCCCACTTTTTGATGGGGTTGTTTGTTTTTTTCTTGTAAATTTGTTTGAGTTCATTGTAGATTCTGGATATTAGCCCTTTGTCAGATGAGTAGGTTGCAAAATTTTTCTCCCATTCTGTAGGTTGCCTGTTCATTCTGATGATAGTTTCTTTTGCTGTGCAGAAGCTCTTTAGTTTAATGAGATCCCATTTGTCGATTTTGGCTTTTGTTGCCATTGCTTTTGGTGTTTTAGACATGAAGTCCTTGCCCACGCCTATGTCCTGAATGGTATTGCCTAGGTTTTCTTGTAGGATTTTAATGGTTTTAGGTCTAACATATAAGTCTTTAATCCATCTTGAATTAATTTTTGTATAAGGTGTAAGGAAGGGATCCAGTTGCAGCTTTCTACATATGGCTAGCCAGTTTTCCCAGCACCATTTATTAAATAGGGAATCCTTTCCCCATTTCTTGTTTTTGTCAGGTTTGTCAAAGATCAGATAATTGTAGCTATGCAGCATCATTTCTGAGGGCTCTGTTCTGTTCCATTGATCTATGTCTCTGTTGTGGTACCAGTACCATGCTGTTTTGGTTACTGTAGCCTTGTAGTATAGTTTAAAGTCAGGTAGCGTGATGCCTCCAGCTTTGTTCTTTTGGCTTAGGATTGACTTGGCGATGCGGGCTCTTTTTTGGTTCCATATGAACTTTAAAGTAGTTTTTTCCAATTCTGTGAAGAAAGTCATTGGTAGCTTGATGGGGATGGCATTGAATCTATAAATTACCTTGGCAGTATGGCCATTTTCACGATATTGATTCTTCCAACCCATGAGCATGGAATGTTCTTCCATTTGTTTGTATCCTCTTTTATTTCATTGAGCAGTGGTTTGTAGTTCTCCTTGAAGAGGTCCTTCACATCCCTTGTAAGTTGGATTCCTAGGTATTTTATTCTCTTTGAAGCAGTTGTGAATGGGAGTTCACTCATGATTTGGCTCTCTGTTTGTCTGTTATTGGTGTACAAGAATGCTTGTGATTTTTGTACATTAATTTTGTATCCTGAGACTTCGCTGAAGTTGCTAATCAGCTTAAGGAGATTTTGGGCTGAGACAATGGGGTTTTCTAGATATACAATCACGTCATCTGCAAACAGGGACAATTTGACTTCCTCTTTTCCTAATTGAATACCTTTTATTTCCTTCTCCTGCCTGATTGTTCTGGCCAGAACTTCCAGCACTATGTTGAACAGGAGTGGTGAGAGAGGGCATCCCTGTCTTGTGCCAGTTTTCAGAGGGAATGCTTCCAGGTTTTGCCCATTCAGTATGATATTCGCTGTGGGTTTGTCATAGATAGCTCTTATTATTTTGAGATACGTCCCATCAATACCTAATTTATTGAGAGTTTTTAGCATGAAGGGTTGTTGAATTTTGTCAAAGGCCTTTTCTGCATCTATTGAGATAATCATGTGGTTTTTGACTTTGGTTCTGTTTATATGCTGGATTACATTTATTGATTTGCGTATGTTGAACCAGCCTTGCATCCCAGGGATGAAGCCCACTTGATCATGGTGGATAAGCTTTTTGATGTGCTGCTGGATTCGGTTTGCCAGTATTTTTATTGAGGATTTTTGCATCAATGTTCATCAAGGATATTGGTCTGAAATTCTCTTTTTTTGGTTATGTCTCTGCCAGGTTTTGGTATCAGGACGATGCTGGCTTCATAAAATGTGTTAGGGAGGATTCCCTCTTTTTCTATTGATTGGAATAGTTTCAGAAGGAATGGTACCAGTTCCTCCTTGTACCTCTGGTAGAATTCAGCTGTGAATCCATCAGGTCCTGGACTCTTTTGGTTGGTAAGCTATTGATTATTGCCACAATTCAGAACCTGTTATTGGTCTATTCAGAGATTCAACTTCTTCCTGGTTTAGTCTTGGGAGGGTGTATTTGTCGAGGAATTTATCCATTTCTTCTAGATTTTCTAGTTTATTTGCATAGAGGTGTTTGTAGTATTCTCTGATGGTAGATTGTATTTCTGTGGATCGGTGGTGATATCCCCTTTTTCGTTTTTTATTGCATCTATTTGATTCTTCTCTCTTTTCTTCTTTATTAGTCTTGCTAGCGGTCCATCAATTTTGTTGATCTTTTCAAAAAACCAGCTCCTGGATTCATTAATTTTTTGAAGGGTTTTTTGTGTCTCTATTTCCTTCAGTTCTGCTCTGATTTTAGTTATTTCTAGCCTTCTGCTAGCTTTTGAATGTGTTTGCTCTTGCTTTTCTAGTTCTTTTAATTGTGATGTTAGGGAGTCAATTTGGATCTTTCCTGCTTTCTCTTGTGGGCATTTACTGCTATAAATTTCCCTCTACACACTGCTTTGAATGTGTCCCAGAGATTCTGGTATGTTGTGTCTTTGTTCTCGTTGGTTTCAAAGAACATCTTTATTTCTGCCTTCATGTCATTATGTACCCAATAGTCATTCAGGAGCAGGTTGTTCAGTTTCCATGTAGTAGAGCGGTTTTGAGTGAGTTTCTTAATCCTGAGATCTAGTTTGATTGCACTGTGGTCTGAGAGACAGTTTGTTATAATTTCTGTTCTTTTACATTTGCTGAGGAGAGCTTTACTTCCAACTATGTGGTCAATTTTGGAATAGGTGTGGTGTGGTGCTGAAAAAAATGTATATTCTGTTGACTTGGGGTGGAGAGTTCTGTAGATGTCTATTAGGTCCACTTTATGTAGAGCTGAGTTCAATTCCTGGATATCCTTGTTAACTTTCTGTCTCGTTGATCTGTCTAATGCTGACAGTGGGTGTTAAATCTCCCATTATTATTGTGTGGGAGTTTAAGTCCCTTTGTAGGTCACTCAGGACTTGCTTTATAAATCTGGGTGCTCCTGTGTTGGGTGCATATATATTTAGGATAGTTAGCTCTTCTTGTTGAATTGATCCCTTTACCATTATGTAATGGCCTTCTTTGTCTCTTTGATCTTTGTTGGTTTAAAGTCTATTTTATCAGAGACTAGGATTGCAACCCCTGCCTTTTTTTGTTTTCCAGTTGCTTGATAGATCTTCCTCCATCCCTTTATTTTGAGTCTATGTGTGTCTCTGCACATGAGATGGGTTTCCTGATTACAGCACACTGATGGGTCCTGACTCCTTATCCAGTTTGCCAGTCTGTGTCTTTTGATTGGAGCATTTAGCCCATTTACATTTAACGTTAATATTGTTATGTGTGAATCTGATCCTGTCATTATGATGTTAGTTGGTTATTTTGCTCGTTAGTTGCTATAGTTTCTTCCTAGTCTCGATGGTCTTTACAATTTGGCATGTTTTTGCAGTGCTGGTACCGGTTGTTCCTTTCCATGTTTAGTGCTTCCTTCAGGAGCTCTTTTAGGGCAGGCCTGGTGGTGACAAAATCACTCAGCGTTTGCTTGTCTGTAAAGTGTTTTATTTCTCCTTCACTTATGAAGCTTAGTTTGGCGGGATAGGAGATTCTGGGTTGAAAATTCTTTTCTTTAAGAATGTTGAATATCGGCCCCCACTCCTTCTGGCTTGTAGAGTTTCTGCTGAGAGATCAGCTGTTAGTCTGATGGGCTTCCCTTTGTGGATAACCCGACCTTTCTCTCTGGCTGCCCTTAACATTTTTCTTTCATTTCAACTTTGGTGAATCTGACAATAATGTGTCTTGGAGTTGCCCTTCTCGAGGAGTATCTTTGTGGCGTTCTCTGTATTTCCTGAATCTGAATGCTGGCCTGCCTTGCTAGATTGGGGAAGTTCTCCTGGATAATGTCTTGCAGAGTGTTTTCCAACTTGGTTCCATTCTCCCCATCATTTTCAGGTACACCAATCAGACGTAGGTTTGGTCTTTTCACATAGTCCCAAATTTCTTGGAGGCTTTGTTCATTTCTTTTTATCCTTTTTTCTCTAAACTTCCCTTCTCTCTTCATTTCATTCATTTCATCTTCCATCAGCGATACCCTTTCTTCCAGTTGATCGCATCTGCTACTGAGGCTTCTGCAATCTTCGCGTAGTTCTCGAAACTTGGCTTTCAGCTCCATCGGCTCCTTGAAGCCCTTCTCTCCATTGGTTATTCTAGTTATCCATTCTTCTAATTTTTTTTCAAAGTTTTTAACTTCTTTGCTGTTGTTTTGAATTTCCTCTCATAGCTCAGAGTAGTTTGATCGTCTGAAGACTTCTTCTCTCAACTCATCAAAGTCATCCTCCATCCAGCTTTGTTCCGTTGCTGGTGAGGAACTGCGTTCCTTTGGAGGAGGAGAGGTGCTCTGTTTTTTAGAGTTTCCAGTTTTTTTGGTCTGTTTTTTCCCCATCTTTGTGGTTTTATCTACTTTTTGTCTTTGATGATGGTGATGTACAGATGGGTTTTGGTGTGGATGTCCTTTCTGTTTGTTAGTTTTCCTTCTACCAGACAGGACCCTCAGCTGCAGGTCTGTTGGAGTTTACTAGAGGTGCACTCCAGACCCTGTTTGGCTGGGTGTCAGCAGCGGTGGCTGCAGAACAGCGGATTTTCGTGAGACCACAAATTCAGCTGTCTGATAGTTCCTCTGAAAGTTTTGTCTCAGAGAAGTACCGGGTTGAATGAGGTGTCAGTCTGTCCCTACTGGGGGGGTGCCTCCCAGTTAGGCTGCTCAGGGGTGAGGGACCCACTTTAGGAGGCAGTCTGACCGTTCTCAGATCTCCAGCTGCGTGCTGGGAGAACCACTACTCTCTTCAAAGCTGTCAGTCACACAGGGACATTTAAGTCTGTGGAAGTTCTTGCAGAGTTTTTGTTTGTCTGTGCCCTGCCCCCAGAGGTGGAGCCTACAGAGGCAGGCAGGCCTCCTTGAGCTGTGGTGGGCTCCACCCAGTTCGAGCTTCCTGGCTGCTTTGTTTACCTAAGCAAGCCTGGGCAATGGCGGGCGCCCCTCCCCCGCCTCGCTGCCGCCTCGCAGCTTGATCTCAGACTGCTGTGCTAGCAATTAGCGAGACTCCGTGGGCATAGGACCCTCCGAGCCAGGTGCGGGACACAATCTCCTAGTGTGCCGTTTTCCAGGCCCGTTGGAAAAGCGCAGTATTAGGATGGGACTGACCCGATGTTCCAGGTGCCGTCTGTTTCCCCTTTCTTTGACTAGGAAAGGGAACTCCCTGACCCCTTGCGCTTCCCGAGTGAGGCAATGCCTCGCCCTGCTTCGGCTCGCGCACAGTGCGCTTCACCGACTGTCCTGCATCCACTGTTAGGCACTCCCTAGTGAGATGAAACCGGTACCTCAAGCAGAAATGCAGAAATCACCCGTCTTCTGTGTCGCTGGGGCTGGGAGCTGGAGACCGGAGCTGTTCCTATTCGGCCATCT